>NC_143034.1:66473870-66631370 GCF_057628025.1 Oncorhynchus mykiss | reverse complement strand
AGGGGAGGTTAGATTAAAATGAGGTTAATGAGGATCTGTCAGGGGAGGTTAGATTAATATGAGGGTAATGAGGATCTGGCAGGGGAGGTTAGATTAATATGAGGGTAATGAGGATCTGGCAGGGGAGGTTAGATTAATATGAGGGTAATGAGGATCTGGCAGGGGAGGTTAGATTAATATGAGGGTAATGAGGATCTATCAGGGGAGGTTAGATTAAAATGAGGGTAATGAGGATCTGTCAGGGGAGGTTAGATTAATATGATGAGGGTAATGAGGATCTATCAGGGGAGGTTATATTAATATGAGGGTAATGAGGATCTGGCAGGGGAGGTTAGATTAATATGAGGGTAATGAGGGTCTGGCAGGGGAGGTTAGATTAATATGAGGGTAATGAGGATCTGGCAGGGGAGGTTAGATTAAGATGAGGATCTGACAGGGGATGTTAGATTAATAATAATAATGAGGATCTGGCAGTTGCTCCCAGGAAAATATGTGATTATATTCAGCAAACATTTATTCAATTTGACCACAGGGATTTCAGTGAACTTTCCCTGCAGGTCGATGATTATTATAAAGTCCTCATCTATAATATAATACATGAAAGGAAAGCTAGTAGGTTACCCCTGAGACACCTCAGTGGTTGTACAATGTAGACTAAATCTCTGGGTGATCTGATCTCTCTCTGGTTCGTTAGTACACCATCGGAGAACTGGCAGTACCCACTGAGTGTGGGAGGACTGGGCATCAAAGCTCCCGTTGTTGTGTAAGAGAACAGTGAAGGAGGAGGAGAAGTGTTTTCTCTCTCTGCTTTTGGTCAGTGTCCAGTCTACTTTGATATCTGGTGTGGGGGCAGTTTAGTGGAGGGAAACTCGTATGGATCAATACAGAGCCCTATGGGGAATTGACGAAGGGGTTTGCAAGCAAGACAACGTGATGTGCTGACGTCTTAATAAGCTCGTTATGTGTTGTTTGTGTGTGCGTGCTTATTTCCACAAGTTGTATGAGATTTGTCTGTGTGGATTTACAGAGTATCTGTCTGTGTATCAATCCAGGTGTTTCACCACTGCAGGGTTTGTAAAAAGAACCCTCTGCCAAGCCGGAGCCCAGGATGTGCTGCGCCAAGCAGAGCTCTGTGTTAATATCCCTGGCCAGTGGCTATAGACGGGCTGTTCATTCTGTTTCCTCCTAGGCGATCACAGGGAGATCTGGCTCTGGAAGTCAACTGTACTGCTGGTTAATGGATTGATAATGTCATTGATTGGCTGTCCATTAACCTATTGTACCAGGTCTGAGTCTGTCCCTGGCCTAATTAGAAAGGAAAGATTAAAACAGAAATGCTGGAGACTGCAGACCATTAGGGTCGACACATACACACACAATGAGGCCTGGAATAAGAAACTGCTCTGCTGTCTGTGATTGGTCTGGAGGGTAGTATAGTGGAGGGTCTGGTGTGATTGTTCTGGAGGGTAGTATAGTGGAGGGTCTGGTGTGATTGTTCTGTAGGGTAGTATAGTGGAGGGTCTGGTGTGATTGTTCTGGAGGGTAGTATAGTGGAGGGTCTGGTGTGATTGTTCTGGAGGGTAGTATAGTGGAGGGTCTGGAGGGTAGTATAGTGGAGGGTCTGGTGTGTTGTTCTGGAGGGTAGTATAGTGCAGGGTCTGGTGTGATTGGTCTGGAGGGTAGTATAGTGGAGGGTCTGGTGTGATTGGTCTGGAGGGTAGTATAGTGGAGGGTCTGGTGTGATTGGTCTGGAGGGTAGTATAGTGAAGGGTCTGTGATTGGTCTGGAGGGTAGTATAGTGGAGGGTCTGGTGTGATTGTTCTGGAGGGTAGTATAGTGGAGGGTCTGTGATTGTTCTGGAGGGTAGTATAGTGGAGGGTCTGGTGTGTTGTTCTGGAGGGTAGTATAGTGGAGGGTCTGGAGGGTAGTATAGTGGAGGGTCTGTGATTGGTCTGGAGGGTAGTATAGTGGAGGGTCTGGTGTGATTGTTCTGGAGGGTAGTATAGTGGAGGGTCTGGTGTGTTGTTCTGGAGGGTAGTATAGTGGAAGGTCTGGAGGGTAGTATAGTGGAGGGTCTGGAGGGTAGTATAGTGGAGGGTCTGTGATTGGTCTGGAGGGTAGTATAGTGGAGGGTCTGGTGTGATTGGTCTGGAGGGTAGTATAGTGGAGGGTCTGGTGTGTTGTTCTGGTGGGTAGTATAGTGGAAGGTCTGGAGGGTAGTATAGTGGAGGGTCTGGAGGGTAGTATAGTGGAGGGTCTGTGATTGGTCTGGAGGGTAGTATAGTGGAGGGTCTGGTGTGATTGGTCTGGAGGGTAATATAGTGGAGGGTCTGGTGTGTTGTTCTGGAGGGTAGTATAGTGGAGGGTTTGGTGTGTTCTGGAGGGTAGTATAGTGGAGGGTCTGGAGGGTAGTATAGTGGAGGGTCTGGTTTGATTGTTCTGGAGGGTAGTATAGTGGAGGGTCTGGTGTGATTGTTCTGGAGGGTAGTATAGTGGAGGGTCTGGAGGGTAGTATAGTGCAGGGTCTGGTGTGATTGGTCTGGAGGGTAGTATAGTGGAGGGTTTGGTGTGTTCTGGAGGGTAGTATAGTGCAGGGTCTGGTGTGATTGTTCTGGAGGGTAGTATAGTGGAGGGTCTGGAGGGTAGTATAGTGCAGGGTCTGGTGTGATTGGTCTGGAGGGTAGTATAGTGGAGGGTCTGGTTTGATTGTTCTGGAGGGTAGTATTGTGCAGGGTCTGGAGGGTAGTATAGTGGAGGGTCTGGTGTGTTGTTCTGGAGGGTAGTATAGTGCAGGGTCTGGTGTGATTGTTCTGGAGGGTAGTATAGTGGAGGGTCTGTTATTGGTCTGGAGGGTAGTATAGTGGAGGGTATGTTATTGGTCTGGAGGGTAGTATAGTGGAGGGTATGTTATTGGTCTGGAGGGTAGTATAGTGCAGGGTCTAGTGTGATTGTTCTGGAGGGTAATATAGTGGAGGGTCTGGTGTGATTGGTCTGGAGAGTAGTATAGTGGAGGGTCTGGTGTGTTGTTCTAGAGGGTAATATAGTGGAGGGTCTGGTGTGTTGTTCTGGAGGGTAGTATAGTGCAGGGTCTGGTGTGATTGGTCTGGAGGGTAGTATAGTGGAGGGTCTGGTGTGTTGTTCTAGAGGGTAATATAGTGGAGGGTCTGGTGTGTTGTTCTGGAGGGTAGTATAGTGCAGGGTCTGGTGTGATTGTTCTGGAGGGTAATATAGTGGAGGGTCTGGTGTGTTGTTCTGGAGGGTAATATAGTGCAGGGTCTGGTGTGATTGTTCTGGAGGGTAGTATAGTGGAGGGTCTGTTATTGGTCTGGAGGGTAGTATAGTGGAGGGTATGTTATTGGTCTGGAGGGTAGTATAGTGCAGGGTCTAGTGTGATTGTTCTGGAGGGTAATATAGTGGAGGGTCTGGTGTGTTGTTCTGTAGGGTAGTATAGTGCAGGGTCTAGTGTGATTGTTCTGGAGGGTAGTATAGTGGAGGGTCTGGTGTGTTGTTCTGGAGGGTAGTATAGTGCAGGGTCTGGTGAAAGCTGCCTTATTGACTCTGCACTAGCCTAACTCCTACTGCAGCAGCCTCCACATACACATGGAGGACAGTGTGAGAGAGAGAAGCATGTAGTGCTTAATATTGTACACTACATGTTGATTGAATCAGCCCTTTGCAGGAAATGTCAAATTTGTTGTGTATTTGAGGTTTAAAATGCCTTCTGAAGTTTGTATTTTCCACTTAGAAATGTCAGACTAGATTTTCCCTTACGAAACCTTTATCAACCCCTACAAAAATATACATTTAATTAGAATCCACATAATTATAATCTTCTTATTTTCCTGTCGTAGCAAACTGGCTCTAATTAAGATCGTACATCTGTAGACAGTGCTGTGTTATTCTCTGCTGAGCTCTGTGCCACGCAATCATGGGTTCTTCTGGGTGCCTTCTGACGTTTACAGCCAGTGAAGATAGAAGTATGGTTCCAGGTAGTAAATTCAGTCTGACTGCATTGATGATTGATCCCACCACAACACACTCAGCCCACTGTGAAGTACAGTACCTTTCCCTGCCCTGAGACCTGTGATATGCTGAACCTAAACAGTCAGTTTGTACTCCCCAGTCCCCCCTGACTTCTCAGTGCTCTCTCTCACCCTAGCAGTGCCCTCCAGGGAGCATGAGTTCCCTACAGGAGGGCAGAGTGACCTTGGCACTGCAGACAGTCACAGTGTGCCCCTGTGTGGGTAAAGCTGCCCTCTACAGTCCTGACACCGCCCCTAGCCTGGGTATTAGGATGTTGGGGGTTAGACAGGAGACACCGCCCCTAGCCTGGGTATTAGGATGTTGGGGGTTAGACAGGAGACACCGCCCCTAGCCTGGGTATTAGGATGTTGGGGGTAGACAGGAGACAGTCCACATCACATGGAGTGGGGAACAGGGGCACACAGGGTATTAGGATGTTGGGGGGTAGACAGGAAACACCACCCCTAGCCAGGATATTAGGATGTTGGGGGTAGACAGGAGACAGTCCATATCACATGGAGTGGGGAACAGGGGCACACAGGGTATAAGGATGTTGGGGGTTAGACAGGAGACAGTCCACATCACATGGAGTGGGGAACAGGGACACACAGGGTATTAGGATGTTGGGGGGTAGACAGGAGACACCACCCCTAGCCACGGTATTAGGATGTTGGAGGTTAGACAGGAGACAGTCCACATCACATGGAGTGGGGAACAGGGACACACAGGGTATTAGGATGTTGGGGGGTAGACAGGAGACATAACACATCACATGGAGTGGGGAACAGGGAAACAGGGACACACAGGGTATAAGGATGTTGGGGGTTAGACAGGAGACAGTCCACATCACATGGAGTGGGGAACAGGGACACACAGGGTATTAGGATGTTGGGGGGTAGACAGGAGACACCACCCCTAGCCACGGTATTAGGATGTTGGGGTTAGACAGGAGACATAACACATCACATGGAGTGGGGAACAGGGGCACACAGGGTATTAGGATGTTGGGGGTAGACAGGAGACAGTCCATATCACATGGAGTGGGGAACAGGAGCATTAGGATGTTGGGGGGTAGACAGGAGACAGTCCATATCACATGGAGTGGGGAACAGGGGCACACAGGGTATTAGGATGTTGGGGGTAGACAGGAGACAGTCCATATCACATGGAGTGGGGAACAGGGACATTAGGATGTTGGGGTTAGACAGGAGACAGTCCATATCACATGGAGTGGGGAACAGGAGCATTAGGATGTTGGGGGTAGACCGGAGACAGTCCATATCACATGGAGTGGGGAACAGGGACATTAGGATGTTGGGGTTAGACAGGAGACAGTCCATATCACATGGAGTGGGGAACAGGAGCATTAGGATGTTGGGGGGTAGACAGGAGACAGTCCATATCACATGGAGTGGGGAACAGGGACATTAGGATGTTGGGGTTAGACAGGAGACAGTCCATATCACATGGAGTGGGGTACAGGGACATTAGGATGTTGGGGTTAGACAGGAGACAGTCCATATCACATGGAGTGGGGAACAGGGGCACACAGGGTATTAGGATGTTGGGGGTAGACAGGAGACACCGCCCCTAGCCTGGGTATTAGGATGTTGGGGGTAGACAGGAGACAGTCCATATCACATGGAGTGGGGAACAGGGGCACACATGGTATTAGGATGTTGGGGGGTAGACAGGAGACACCGCCCCTAGCCTGGGTATTAGGATGTTGGGGTTAGACAGGAGACAGTCCATATCACATGGAGTGGGGAACAGGGGCACACAGGGTATTAGGATGTTGGGGGTTAGAGAGAAGACACCGCCCCTAGCCAGGATATTAGGATGTTGGGGGGTAGACAGGAGACACCACCCCTAACCTGGGTATTAGGATGTTGGGGGGTAGACAGGAGACATAACACATCACATGGAGTGAGGAACAGGGTATTAGGATGTTGGGGGTAGACAGGAGCCAAAACGCATCACATGGAGTGGGGAACAGGGGCACACAGGGGAACAGGGGCACACAGGGGAACAGGGGCACACAGGGGAACAGGGACACTGGGGAACAGGGACACTGGGGAACAGGGACACTGGGGAACAGGGTATTAGGATGTTGGGGTTAGGGGGAACAGGGTATTAGGATGTTGGGGTTAGGGGGAACAGGGTATTAGGATGTTGGTGTTAGGGGGAACAGGGACACTGGGGAACTGGGGAACAAGGTAACAGGATTTTGGGGTTAGGGGGAACAGGGTATTCTTAAAGGTCCAATGCAGCCGTTTTCATCTCAATAATAAATCATTTCTGGGGAACAAATAAGTATCTTACTGTGATTGTTTTCAATTAGAATGGCCAGAAATAAACAAATATTGCTTCTTAGCAACTAGCTGTTATTGGCAGAGAGGTTTGGAACTCTCTTTTCTTATTGGTCTATTAACAAATTTACTGCCAGGTGATGTCATCAGACATTCCAAAACTCCATCCCACCAAAACAGGCTGAAATTTCAGGCAGTCTTTTCAGACAGCTCCTATACTAAAAGGGCATTATTATAATTTCACAGTATTTTTCCAACCTCATATACAGTATATAAAACATAAGTAAATCTCATTTTTGACTGCACTAGGCCTTTAACATTGTGTGTGAGGTAACAACATAGACAACTCTGCTAATATCCCATCCAACCTGGTGTGGCTTCTAGCATGATCTGTAGTGGGCACTCACACTCTGTGGAAGAGCACACACACTCTGTGGAAGAGCACACACACTCCCTGGAAGAGCACACACACTCCCTAGAAGTGCACACACATTCTCTGTGGAAGAGCACACAGTCACATTGAGAGGTGTTGGTGTGTGTAGGAGAGCCAGGTAGAGCAGCATGCAGGAGGAGGAAAGCAAAGCCCATAATTGGCTCTGGATGGGATGGTGTAATCCTGAGGTTTTAGTGCCAGGAGGACACAACACACACAGGCCTGGGGATTGACTGATAGAGAAGGCCTCTACAGCCAGAGCCCCTGTTTATATGTTGGGGACCTTTAGAGAAGGAGTGGCGTCTGAGAACAGCCTGGCTGTGTGTGGGACCCACCCCCTGTTCTTCCTTCTGTGTTGCATTGTTTTAAATGGCTGCCACATGTTGTTGTTGTTCAGAATGTAGTCTTATGGACTCTCACTGTTGTGGTTGCAACATTGAATGAAACCATGTGTTTGTGCTTACATTTTGTTCCCGCCTCCCATCTCCATTACAGGAAGGGAAGATCTTGAACACAGTCAGTCAGCTAAGATGCTTTTCTCCTCTTCAACTGACCTGGGGGATTTAGATGACTGACATACAAAGGAGAGGAGACCCAACCTACTGTAGGAGAATATTACCCTACTGCTGTGTGTTTAACATCAAATCATGATTGTTAGTACCTTTGTGCGTGTGTGTACACAAGCAATAGACAAGACTCTGAAAGGATCTGTTTCTTAGAGCCAATGTGGCAATAATGATTTAGATGTTCTATGATGGAATGTTGGCGCTGGTCTTGGCCCTGCCTGCATCCTCAGCCAGGGGGTGTGGTCTGGTATGTGTGAGTCAGAGAGAGAGCGAGAGTTTCTAGCTTCCGCTGCAGAAGTGTCCAATTCTATATTCACAATATTTACATTCCGTCTCCACTCCACATCTTACTGGCTCAAACTGGTATATTTTTTTAATTTACAGTTGAAGTCGGAAGTTTACATACACCTTAGCCAAATATATTTCAACTCAGTTTTTCACAATTCCTTAATCCGAGTAAAAATGCCCTGTTTTAGGTCAGTCAGTTAGGATCACCACTTTATTTTAAGAATGTGAAATGTCAGAATAATTTATTTCATTTTATTTCTTTCATAACATCACGTGTTTCAGAAGTTTACATACACTCAATTGTTTAACTTGGTTCAAACGTTTCAGGTAGCCTTCCACAAGCTTTCCACAATAAGTTGGGTGAATTTTGGCCCATTCCTCCTGACAGAGCTGGTGTAACTGAGTCAGGTTTGTAGGCCTCCTTGCTCACACGCTTTTTCAGTTCTGCCCACAAATTCTCTATAGGATTGAGGTCAGGGCTTTGTGATGGCTACTCCAATACCTTGACTTTGTTGTCCTTAAGCCATTTTGCCACAACTTTGGAAGTATGCTTGGGGTCATTGTCCATTTGGAAGACCCATTTGCGACAAAGCTTTAACTTTAACTGATGTCTTGAGATGTTGCTTCAATATATCCACATAATTTTCCGTCCTCATGATGCCATCTATTTTGTGAAGTGCACCAGTCCCTCCTGCAGCAGAGCACCCCCACAACATTTTTTATTTTTTAATTTGACCTTTTATTTAACTATTCAATGACAGCCTAGGAACAGTGGGTTAACTGCCTTGTTCAGGGGCAGAACGACAGATTTGTACCTTGTCAGCTTGCAACCTTTCGGTTTCTATACTCACATACATCATTCAAACACTTTCAGAAACTTCCGAGTGTTTTCTATCCAATACTAATAATAATATGCATATATTAGCAACTGGGACTGAGGAGCAGGCCGTTTACTCTGGGCACCTCTGGGCACCTTTCATCCAAGCTACTCAATACTGCCCCTGCAGCCATAAGAAGTTAACAAGAAATTTGTGGACTGGTTGAAAAACTACTTTTAATGACTCCAACCTAAGTGTATGTAAACTTCTGACTTCAACTGTACATGATCTTATCCAAAATGTTAATACACTGCTCAAAAAAATAAAGGGAACACTAAAATAACACATCCTAGATCTGAATGAATGAAATATTCTCATTAAATACTTTTTTCTTTACATAGTTGAATGTGCTGACAACAAAATCACACAATTATCAACGGAAATCAAATGTATCAACCTATGACTTCCCTACAACGCCTGGGCATGCTCCTGATGAGGTGGTGGAAGGTCTCCTGAGGGATCTCCTCCCAGACCTGGACTAAAGCATCCGCCAACTCCTGGACAGTCTGTGGTGCAACGAGACATGATGTCCCAGATGTGCTCAATTGGATACAGGTCTGGGGAACGGGCGGGCCAGTCCATAGCATCAATGCCTTCCTCTTGCAGGAACTGCTGACACACTCCAGCCACATGAGGTCTAGCATTGTCTCGCATTAGGAGGAACCCAGGGCCAACCGCACCAGCATATGGTCTCACAAGGGGTCTGAGGATCTCATCTCGGTACCTAATGGCAGTTAGGCTACCTCTGGAGAGCACATGGATAGCCCCCAAAGAAATGCCACCCCACACCATGACTGACCCACTGCCAAACCAGTCATGCTGGAGGATGTTGCAGGCAGCAGAACGTTCTCCACGGCGTCTCCAGACTCTGTCACGTCTGTCATGTGCTCAGTGTGAACCTGCTTTCATCTGTGAAGAGCACAGGGCGCCAGTGGCAAATTTGCCAATCTTGGTGTTCTCTGGCAACTGCCAAACGTCCTGCACGGTGTTGGGCTGTAAGCACAACCCCCACCTGTGGACGTCGGGCCCTCCTACCACCCTCATGGAGTCTGTTTCTGACCGTTTGAGCAGACACATGCACATTTGTGGCCTGCTAGAGGTCATTTTGCAGGGCTCTGGCAGTGCTCTTCCTGCTCCTACTTGCACAAAGGTGGAGGTAGCGGTCCTGCAGCTTGGTTGTTGCCCTCCTACGGCCTCCTCCACGTCTCCTGATGTACTGGCCTGTCTCCTGGTAGCGCCTCCATGCTCTGGACACTACGCTGACAGACACAGCAAACCTTCTTGCCACATCTCGCATTGATGTGCCATCCTGGATGAGCTGCACTACCTGAGCCACTTGTGTGGGTTGTAGACTCCGTCTCGTGCTTCCACTAGAGTGAAAGCACCGCCAGCATTCAAAAGTGACCAAAACATCAGCCAGGAAGCATTGGAACTGAGAAGTGGTCTGGTCACCACCTGCAGAACCACTCCTTTATTGGGGGTGTCTTGCTAAATGCCTATAATTTCCACCTGTTGTCTATTCCATTTGCACAACAGCATGTGAAATTTATTGTCAATCAGTGTTGCTTCCTAAGTGGACAGTTTGATTTCACAGAAGTGTGATTGACTTGGAGTTACATTGTGTTGTTTAAGTGTTCCCTTTATTATTTTGAGCAGTGTATATTTTCATACTGGTCCTCTGTGGGATATGAACCCACAACCCTGGTGTTGCAAGCACCATGTTCTACCAACTAAGCCACACAGGACTGGTCTATGGTGTCCTTATTCATTATATTATATACTGGATCTGTCTGGGCCTCTCTCCTCTTTCACACGCAGTCCTCGTTCTTCCTCCATTTGTATTCTTTCCTTGTGTTTATTGGGTGAGTCATTACCTGAGAGCCCAGTGTTCAGCTCCAGGAACAGTTCCTGTGGTAACATTCTCTCCCTACTGAGCTGTTACAGCTGTCCCAATGCTGTGTTGCTGTTTACAAAACAACGTGTCTCTCTCTAGTTTATATGTGTGACTAAAATACAGACAATGGATGGGAGGAAGTTGGGAATGTCCGTATTAATCATGTTAACTAATCCCTGGGCCTGCATTAATAAAGCTCTTAGAGTAGGAGTGCTGATCTGGGATCAGTTTACCCTTTTAGGTGATAATGAATAAGTTAACTGTTATGAATACTGGCCCTGACTGACTCAGTGGGAGAGGGTTGTTGATTTCATGTTGAGGTAAGCTGAAACCACAGAAGTGCTGGTCTGATTTAGACCAAGGCCTCTGATAGGCCTACAGCAAGTGATAAGAAGCCCAGGCACTGTGACTGAGTCATACAGTACCTAAATTCACCACACTTCTCTCCTTTCCTCTCTCCCCCTCTGTTTCTATCTATCCCTCTCTTTCTATCCATCCCTCTCTTTCTATCCATCCCTCTCTTTCTATCCATCTCTCTTTCTATCCATCCCTCTCTTTCTATCCATCCCTCTCTTTCTATCCATCTCTCTTTTTATCCATCCCTCTCTTTCTATCCATCCCTCTCTTTCTATCCATCCCTCTCTTTCTATCCATCCCTCTCTTTCTATCCATCCCTCTCTTTCTATCATCCCTCTCTTTCTATCCATCCCTCTCATTCTATCCATCTAATTTTTTCTCCCTTGCCATATCACACTGTATCATCTCTTCCCCTGTCCTCACTTTCTATCCATCCCTCTCTTTCTATCCATCCCTCTCTTTCTATCCATCCCTCTCTTTCTATCCATCCCTCTCTTTCTATCCATCCCTCTCTTTCTATCCATCCCTCTCTTTCTATCCATCCCTCTCATTCTATCCATCTAATTTTTTCTCCCTTGCCATATCACACTGTATCATCTCCTCCCCTGTCCTCTCTTTCTATCCATCCCTCTCTTTCTATCCATCCCTCTCATTCTATCCATCTAATTTTTTCTCCCTTGCCATATCACACTGTATCATCTCCTCCCCTGTCCTCTCTTTCTATCCATCCCTCTCTTTCTATCCATCCCTCTCTTTCTATCCATCCCTCTCTTTCTATCCATCCCTCTCGTTCTATCCATCTAATGTTTTCTCCCTTGCCATATCACACTGTATCATCTCTTCCCCTGTCCTCTCTTTCTATCCATCCCTCTCTTTCTATCCATCCCTCTCGTTCTATCCATCTAATTTTTTCTCCCTTGCCATATCACACTGTATCATCTCTTCCCCTGTCCTCTCTTTCCTCTTTTTCTTTGCCATCTCACTATCCCACTCTCTTGCCATCTCTCTTCCTCTCATCTCTTTCTCCTGCTCTCTCTTTCTTCTCTCTCTTTCCCTCTCTTCTGTCCTTTAGCTCCAGCTACTCGACTGTGGCCCTAGAGTTTGAGAAGGTGCATCAGATCGCTCCCGTCTTCAACTCGCCCAGGATGTCGCGGCGGAGCCTGCGTCTGCAGACCACTGGCGGTCTCTATGGCAACGACAGCCTGGCTGACTTCTCCTCCCAGAACCACAGCAGCGGAGGGTCCAGTCAGAGAGAGTCATGGTAAGACTACACAGGGTCCAGTCAGAGAGAGTCACGGTCAGACTACACAGGGTCCAGTCAGAGAGATTCACGGTCAGACTACACAGGGTCCAGTCAGAGAGATTCACGGTCAGACTACACAGGGTCCAGTCAGAGAGATTCACGGTCAGACTACACAGGGCCCAGTCAGAGAGAGTCACGGTCAGACTACACAGGGCCCAGTCAGAGAGAGTCACGGTCAGACTACACAGGGTCCAGTCAGAGAGATTCACGGTCAGACTACACAGGGTCCAGTCAGAGAGATTCACGGTCAGACTACACAGGGTCTAGTCAGAGAGAGTCACGGTCAGACTACACAGGGTCCAGTCAGAGAGATTCACGGTCAGACTACACAGGGCCCAGTCAGAGAGAGTCACGGTCAGACTACACAGGGTCCAGTCAGAGAGATTCACGGTCAGACTACACAGGGTCTAGTCAGAGAGAATCACGGTCAGACTACACAGGGTCCAGTCAGAGAGATTCACGGTCAGACTACACAGGGTCCAGTCAGAGAGAGTCATGGTAAGACTACACAGGGTCCAGTCAGAGAGAGTCACGGTCAGACTACACAGGGCCCAGTCAGAGAGAGTCACGGTCAGACTACACAGGGTCTAGTCAGAGAGAATCACGGTCAGACTACACAGGGTCCAGTCAGAGAGAGTCACGGTCAGACTACACAGGGTCCAGTCAGAGAGAGTCACGGTCAGACTACACAGGGTCCAGTCAGAGAGTGTCACGGTCAGACTACACAGGGCCCAGTCAGAGAGAGTCACGGTCAGACTACACAGGGTCCAGTCAGAGAGATTCACGGTCAGTCTACACAGGGTCCAGTCAGAGAGAGTCATGGTAAGACTACACAGGGTCCAGTCAGAGAGAGTCATGGTAAGACTACACAGGGTCCAGTCAGAGAGAGTCATGGTAAGACTACACAGGGTCCAGTCAGAGAGAGTCATGGTAAGACTACACAGGGTCCAGTCAGAGAGATTCACGGTCAGTCTACACAGGGTTCAGTCAGAGAGAATCACGGTCAGACTACACAGGGTCTAGTCAGAGAGAATCACGGTCAGACTGCACAGGGTCCAGTAAGAGAGAGTCACGGTCAGACTACACAGGGTCCAGTCAGAGAGAGTCACGGTCAGACTACACAGGGTCCAGTCAGAGAGTGTCACGGTCAGACTACACAGGGCCCAGTCAGAGAGATTCACGGTCAGTCTACACAGGGTCCAGTCAGAGAGAGTCACGGTCAGACTACACAGGGTCCAGTCAGAGAGAGTCACGGTCAGACTACACAGGGTCCAGTCAGAGAGAGTCACGGTCAGACTACACAGGGTCCAGTCAGAGAGAGTCACGGTCAGACTACACAGGGGAAAGGAGTCAATGGACACACACAAACGCACTCATGCAGACACAAAAGTTAGAAACATTAGCCTTATATTAACATTAAATATGTACACACAGAGGCAGCTGGAGGCAGATACACACAGGGGCAGCTGGAGGCAGATACACACAGGGGCAGCTGGAGGCAGATACACACAGAGGCAGCTGGAGGCAGATACACACAGAGGCAGCTGGAGATACACACAGGGGCAGGCACACACTGACTTCTATAATCTTTATCAATCTCTCTCCTGTCTCTCAGGATGGTGAGGAGCAGAAAGCATCAGCAGCAGTCTGCCTCCAGCTCCCTGTCCCTGAACCAGTCCCTGTCCCTGAACCAGTCCCTGTCCCTGAACCAGTCCCTGTCCCTGAACCAGACGCCACGCAAGACCCTCTCCTTCTCCACTACCAACACTCCCTCTACGGGCTGCACCACTGCCAGCGATGCCTCCCTGCTATCCTCCATCCTGGACCAGTCCAGCCTCCGTCAGCGATCCAACACCACTACTACCACAGACGGCTACTGGGGTCAGTCCAAGAGGAAAGGGCAGGGCATGGGTCATACGATCAGAGGAAGGGTTACGTTTGATAGAGAGGATACATCAGCTCTATTCTGGTCCCAGACCTGTACGGTATGTGCATTAGCCAACTCCTCCGACTATCGTTGGCATGACATGACAGGTATGGTCAGACAGTCTGTCATACAATGGCTAAAGCACAGGTCTAGAACCAGTCAACCGCATTAGAATATAAGAGTTAAAACTAGGACGGTAGCAGTTTAAGTGGCTAAAGCACAGGTCTAGGACCAGTCAACCACATTAGAATATAAGAGTTAAAACTAGGACGGTAGCAGTTTAAGTGGCTAAAGCACAGGTCTAGGACCAGTCAACCGCATTAGAATATAAGAGTTAAAACTAGGACGGTAGCAGTTTAAGTGGCTAAAGCACAGATCTAGGACCAGTCAACCACATTAGAATATAAGAGTTAAAACTAGGACGGTAGCAGTTTAAGCTAACTAGCTAGCATGCTAATTTGAATTAGTTTGGTGTTTGCGTGTCTATCCGATATGTAAGGCAGGACTGATGAATGGTTTGTGGGATTAGCAGGGGAGAGACGGGGCAGGCTGACTGTATAATCTCTCCATTGAATCCCTTTGATGTGGTTTTCCAGAGATTAGCTGTGTTATTACCCGTGTGACCCAATACAATGAATTAATAACTATTCAATGATCTCCCGCTGGCTTGGATGATTTGATAATGCTTTATTTCCTCTAGGTTCAGATCAGGATACCAGTCTGAAAGGTGAGACTTCACCATTCATTCTAATGATATTTCTGAGCATTCACCCTGGTAGTGATCTTTTATTACGCATCATCACAACACTTTTCCAGGAAGTAAACACAGGCTTGCTTTAAGGCTAGAGCTCTGATGTGCAAAATAATGATATTTTGAAACCATATAAATGGACTGATGAGAAATATCTGAAGAAAGGGTTTTCTAGTCAGAGTTGTACTTAAAAATGTTCATCTTGTGTGTGTTTCCCACAGGGAGGAGTTCAAGGACGGACCACAGCTCAACGGGTGCGAACGGCGGCGTCAACACTGTGTCGCACAGCCACGCCATGGTCGCCAACGGTTACATCTGTAAAGACTGTTCCATACACTCTGAGAGGAAAGAATCTCTCACCACATACTCCTCCTCTTCCTCGTCTCAGGCTGCCTCTGCAGCAGCAGCTGCCGCCTCCCTTTCATCCTCTTCCTCGTCTCAGGCTGCCTCTGCTGCAGTAGCTGCTGCCGCCATCTCATCATCATCATCATCAGCCTCATCCTCCAGTTTATACAGCACGGTCAAGAGTCAGAGGAGCAAGACAGGTGAGAACCGTACCTAGTGTGCACACAACTGACTGGGGAGTGAAATGGTTGTGTTCATTAGGCACCAATGGAAGAAAACAGACTGAAACATGGAGGGACAACCTGGACGCTCATTTCATTTTCTATTGCAAAACACTTTCTGTTGCATTCCCTAATGAACATGACCCACTGTTCCTCTCCTAGGAACAAGGTAAACAGGGGGTTCTTTCTGTTTGATGGTTTACAAACCTGTGCATATCACACTGTTTCCTTAATTTCTAAAATCTCTAAGTCCCGTTAGAAGACCACTTTAAAAGCCCAGAATGCCCAAAATAAGTTTAAAATGATCAGTCAGTTGTGTGTTTCTCTGTTTCTGTTTGCTTGTTAGTGCTGATGCTACGTGGGCTTCCACTTAGGGGAAGGACCCATTTCTCCACCTTTTATATGTCTGGCTAAGTTAACTAACCTGCCGTCCTTTCTCTGTCTAGGTCTCCTGGTGTCAGTCTCTAACACGTGTGTCCACTACAGCAGACGAGCCCTGACCCCCATAGTGTCCCTGATGACACTGCTCTTCCAGAACATTCTGTGGCTGGGCACAAGAGCCAGGAGCCACTCAGGCAAAGGTATACGAGATGCTTACTACTGGGGTCTGTTCAGAGGAGCGCAACTTTACAAAATGTTCACGTAGAAATGCATTATGTAGAACAGATATGGTGCAGAATTGGGCATCATATCAGCTCTATTCATTGTATTTCTATCTGCAAATTTCACCTCACTGAATTCCCCCTTATACTACTTCCCTTCACACCCATCTCTCTCTCCTTTTTTTTTTACTGTCTTTCCTGGTTTGATTTATTCAAAGCTGTTCAACCTGATAGTCTCAAGGAACTGGACTCCAGTTAATCGTAATGGTACTATCAAAATATATATTTTTAAGATTCAAAAGGATCTCCACTCCTGTCTCTTCCCAGCCTCAAAACTGTGACAGGTGGAAATGGAATAGCCTGGTCCCAGATCTGTATGGGCCTTAACATTAGTCAGATGAGTTGTTTAAATGAAGCAAAAACACAAAATTATAGCCTGAGTTGTCGGCTAAATAAAGCAAAATACTGATCTGGTCCCGGGCTGGAATGGGTACGGGGGTTTAACAGACAGATTATCTGATCTGACCTTTGATGTGTGGTATGGTTGTGTCACTAGGTGTCCTGGCGTCCCTATTAGACAGGGCCAGACGGGCTGTCTCCTCCAGCGCGTCCCGTGTCTCTTGGCTCTTTAAGCAGACTACTCTCCACAGGATGATGGGCTACAGGGCCAACGGCTACGAAGGCAAAGGTACCTGACCCACCGCCGAGCTGAGGTCAGGAGGCATGGGTCAAAGGTCATCGGTCATCAACACTGACCTTGGTGACCTCTTTTTTTCAGCCCTCTATTTCCGCTGTCCGCCGACACAACTTCTTTCTCAAGCTCTTGGTCTTTGCATTTCTGTGTCTGTGAAAACATATCTGTGAAGGCTGGGCATAAGGTTAACTGTGCATGTATAGTAATGGTTTGGTGGATTATAATGTAGAGGAAAGCTTCTCTCCACAGTATGTACAGATGCTGTTTTCTACTGTGTAGTTTCACCACAGATAACTCTATTTCAGTCTTCAGAGCCTCTCTCCAGCTCTGTCCATCTACCTCTGTTCAGTCGTGGCCAAAAGTTTTGAGAATGACACACATATTAATTTTCACTAGTCTGCTGCCTCAGTTTGTATGATGGCAATTTGCATATACTCCAGAATGTTATGAAGAGTGATCAGATGAATTGCAATTAATTGCAAAGTCCCTCTTTACCAAATGAACTAAATCCCCCAAAAACATTTCCACTGCATTTCAGCACTGCCACAAAAGGACTGGCAGACATGTTAGTGATTCTCTTGTTAACACAGGTGTGAGTGTTGACGAGGACAAGGCTGGAGATCACTCTGTCATGCTGATTGAGTTTGAGTAACAGACTGGAAGCTTCAAAAGCTGGTGCTTGGAATCATTCTTCATCCTCTGTCAAGCATGGTTCAACCATTTATCGGCTCATAAAGAACTTCAAGGAGAGCGGTTCAATTGTTGTGAAGAAGGCTTCAGGGCGCCCAATAAAGTCCAGCAAGCACCAGGACCGTCTCCTAAAGTTGTCAGCTGTGGGATCGGGGCACCACCAGTACAGAGCTTGCTCAGGTATGGCAACAGGCAGGTGTGAGTGCATCGGCACGCACAGTGAGGCAAAGACTTTTGGAGGATGGCCTGATGTCAAGAAGGGCAGCAAATAAGCCACTTCTCTCCAGGAAAAACTTCAGGGACAGACTGATATTCTGCAAAAGGTACAGGGATTGGACTGCTGAGGACTGGGGTAAAGTCATTTTCTCTGAATTCCCTTTCCGATTGTTTGGGGCATCCGGAAAAAAGCTTGTCCTGAGAAGACAAGGTGAGCGCTACCATCAGTCCTGTGTCATGCCAACAGTAAAGCATCCTGAGACCATTCATGTGTGGGGTTGCTTGTCAGCCAAGGGAGTGGGCTCACTCACAATTTTGCCTAAGAACACAGTCATGAATAAAGAATGGTACCAACACATCCTCCGAGAGCAACTTCTCCAAACCGTCCAGGAACAGTTTGGCGACGACCAATGCCTTTTCCAGCATGATTGAGCACCTTGCCATAAGGCAAACGTGATAGTTAAGTGGCTTGGGGAACAAAACATTGACATTTTGGGTCCATGGCAAGGAAACTCCCCAGACTGTAATCCCATTGAGAACTTGTGGTCAATCCTCAAGAGGCGGGTGGACAAACAAAACCCCACAAATTCTGACAAACTCCAAGCATTGATAAATGCAAGAATGGGCTGCCATCAGTCAGGATGTGGCCCAGACGTTAATTGACAGCATGCCAGGGCGGATTGCAGAGGTCTTGAAAAAGAAGGGTCAACACTGCAAATGTTGACTCTTTACATCAACTTCATGTAATTGTCAATAAAAGCCTTTGACACTTATGAAATGCTTGTAATTATACTTCAGTATTCCATAGTAACATCTGACAAAAAATATCTAAAGACACTGAAGCAGCAAACTTTGTGAAAATTTATATTTGTGTCGTTCTCAAAACTTTTGGCCACGGCTGTATGCTCATCACTGAAACGGTCCTCCATACCTCTTAAAGAGACAGAGACAGAACTCCTGTACTACCTCACTGCCTGTCAGTCATCTTTGTTTTCCCCCTACACTCTCTCCCTCTCTGTCTGTCTCTCATCTTTGTTTTCCCCCTACACTCTCTCCCTCTCTCTGTCTCTCTCTTCATCCATCTCTGGTTTAATACAGGTCCACTTGATTACGTTAACAAATGGTCTTCTTTCCACTTTGGTTGGTTCCCTTGGTGACAAATTTCCCTCTTACCCTCTCTTTCTTGTGTGTCCAAATATACAATACGTCACACGCTCTTGGTCACCACTCGCCTGCAGAATGAAATTTTTTGTTATGTAAATATGATTATTAATAGTTTGTTGTGTTGCAGCTCACTCCAGTTACTGTGGGAGCATGAATGTAAAAGACCACGTGATGGGAGACGGACACCACCACTTTTTAAATGGCTCGTTGTGTAAGTAGTCAACACGCTCACACACACACAGACTCACACCCATGTGCATGCGCACACACACACACAAATTCCCTCTCAAGTGCTCTATTCGTGCCAGTGGGCCACTTTGTCACCCTGATTGACCCAGAGTTAATTCTTTGCGTGTCCTATTTCCAGATCAGTGCATAGGGGTTATATGAACCACTAGGGCCAGTGGCCAGCCGGTCACACCTATTTCCCCAGTCAGTGACTGTACTCTGGCTACTGGTCTCCCTAGTCAGACACAGCAGGTGTTTGTGTGTTTCCACATAAGCTCTGAGAGTTTAAAAAAAATATTGTTTTGAAAAGGCCGAAACCCATAAAGATCAATCAGATGTATCTCTGTGAATGTTTCACTTCACTTTGAAGATTGTTTCAAGGAAACTGGGAGAGGAAATAGCTAGTCCTGTAGGGTTACATTCCATGATGTCTTATCTAACATCTTCCTAAACTACACTGCTGTCAGACAGAATGACAAACGATCCTGACAATGCAGTTGAACAAACGTCAAACAGAGAACAAAGCCTGTTTGACACAGAAGCTGCTAATCCAAACATCTGGAGGGAGGAAGGGATGGGCTGTGTTACCAAATAGAGAACCTGGAACGTTGCCTTTCTTTGTTGAATATGCGCACATCTCAGAATATTGCTTTTTCATATTAACGTGGTTCCTGTGTTCTAAGATTTGATCATCTACGCATTTTGAATAAAGACAACCTGGAACGCAACCAGAGATTGACAGAAAGACAGTTCTCTGTCAACTGTGTTGCAGCTCTTACACTGTGGACATTTCACTCATCCTGTCAACTGTGTTGCAGCTCTTACACTGTGGACATTTCACTCATTCAGAAGCATTTTTTCTATGGTTGGTTAACAAAATTGTACCGACATACAAACAATGACTACATCTCATCTGCCCAGACCTGCATGCTCACACTCCCATCCCTACTGCCTGAATTATTGTTTGCAACTTGGTGTTAAACTAATTGGTACAATTCTTCTCAGTTACACATGCTATTTCAATAATACATCATTAGATTTTTCCATTGTGTCAATGATGGCGGATTGATCGACTTCCACGTTTTTAGTATCTGTTTTTTCAAAATGATTGATGAGAAGCGAATCGTCCAGCCCATTGGGTATCTCACTACACCCCCACATGACATGTCTTGAAATAGGCAGACAGATTGATTTAAAAGTACTTTTACGTTGTAATTCTTCTGATAGACAACTTTCTAGCTCCGCCCATAACGTCCAAACTTTGTAGCGTTCTCAGAAAGCATGGATTAGGGAGTCATTAGTTTTACACTTGAGACATGACTTCGCTGTTGTGCTGTAGAATTTCAGAATTTTTCTCTTGTATAATACATTCTAAACATGACTTTATACTTTAGCATACATTTTTGTTAACTGTAATTTCGTTAGTTATGCTCCAATTGTCCTTGCCTTTCGTTTTCCAAGTGGGCTAGTTTATCGATGAATTCTGAAAAGCTGTCCAAGGATTCTTCCATAAGGTCGTGTTTCTAGGGAGTGATATTGGTTATTTTGGTCAAATACATTTCCTTTTCTTCCATATTGTTTTAGTGTTCTTAGCTATGAAGTTGTTACTGTTCCTAGCTTCATCCTTTGAAAATAGACACATGAAAATATTCTGGGGATGAGCCTGTGCATCTTCAGTATGTACCCATTGTTCCTCTTTAGTGTATTTAACTATATGTCACAAGTAAAAGCCTTGGGTGGCGACTGGAAGGTTAAACCACCTCTGACTGAGGAAGATGGAAAACATTCCTCTTTATTCGATTCGTTTAATTTGAATGCTTTTACATTTCATACATTATTTAGAACTTTTATTTGACTTCTGATTTGTTACGTTATAGACATTTTTTGTCTCTGAGTTGCGTTGATGTTTATTGCATTTAATTTGACATAATTTTTCATTAATTTGTTTTTTGTTTTGTTTGTTTTCTTTTCCTTGTCTGCCATCCATCCGTCATGTGGTCTGGCTCAGGTGACGACTGTAAAGGGAAGCAGCACCTGGAGACCAACACACTGGTCCACAGTCACACACAGACCTCCAGAACTCACCGTCTACTGGGGGGTCTGTGGACCCTTATAGTTTACACAGGTTATAATCCCCTTCCTCCTCCTCCTGGCTTCCTTACTGATCTAATACACATACAGGTTAACCCCCTTCCTCCTCTCCCTGACTTCCTTACTGATCTAATATACATACAGGTTAACCCCCTTCCTCCTCCTCCTGGCTTCCTTACTGATCTAATACACATACAGGTTAACCCCCTTCCTCCTCCTCCTGGCTTCCTTACTGATCTAATACACATACAGGTTAACCCCCTTCCTCCTCCTCCTGGCTTCCTTACTGATCTAATACACATACTGGTTAACCCCCTTCCTCCTCTCCTTGGCTTCCTTACTGATCTAATACACATACTGGTTAACCCCCTTCCTCATCTCCCTGGCCTCCTTCCTTATTGACCTAATACACATACAGGTTAACCCCTTCCTCCTCTCCCTGGCCTCCTTCCTTACTGACCTAATACACATACATCAGAGTTGTATTGATCGGTCCAAACCGTAGCAAACGTTCTGCAACAGAAACCAAAAACAAGCATTTCTTATTGGACAAGTTCTGGTAGTCCTTCCCTGACTCAGTCAGTTTGATTCTGTTTGGTGCCTAATGAATACGACCCTTGCTTTATGAACCTTGCGCACATAGACTTTTCATAGGAATCTCTCATTGACATCAATGCAAATTCTATACAAACTGTGGGTGTGGGGAAATACATTTCCCTACCTTCCACTATGGGTCTAGGACCTGTTTTGTTGCACTGCTGATAGTGGCTGAGGTCAGGACTAGTCCCCAAGAGAGCTGATCTGAAATCAGTTGTGAACTGAAGCCTCAGTATTTTGACTTGTCCTAATGCCCAGCATTTGTTATTAGCATGTCATTAGCACTCTATTTACTGAATTGAATCACTATGATTTCTTAGGTTTTTACCTTTATTGTAACAGGTTAGTCTCATTGACATTGAGATAAAACATCCTATCTTTTTAAGAGAGACCTGGCCAAAATAGCAGCACATAAAGTTTCATAAAAAGACCATTTTCTAATGAAAGCTTCAACGTTGTGTGTCTGTTCTGACCTTCCAGGCTACTGTCTGCTCCAGCCAGGTTACTATGTAGTGAGGGCAGGCCTGGCGCTGGGGTCAGCTGTGGGGTCAGCAGTACGGTCAGTGGCTCAGAGACTGCTGTCAGTGCTGTGTCTAGTCCTGGGAGCTCCAGGTTAGTTACCCTGTGTTGCATCCATCCTCTCTTCATCAGTATTTAGTTGTTATATCAGTTGCTCTTTCTTATATCATACGAAACCACTCCCCCCCCCCCCAGGTAAAGCAGCCAGGCGGTTGTTGTGGTGTCTGGGGACAGGCTGGTACCAGCTGGTGTCTCTCATGTCTCTGTTCAACGTCTTCTTCCTGACCCGGTGAGAGCCTCCGTTACTGTATCCAACTCATGTGACTTTTGCCCGTGTAGTTCTCAGAAAGATCCTTGTGTAGATGATTTTAATTGACCTACTATTGTCCTTTGTTATCGGAGGTTGGAGATTTAACTGTGGCTGTAACTTTTGGTTGATGTGATTGACAGCAGAGACATTTCAGATATCTGGGGCAAACCGTAGTAAAACAGCCAAATGTTTAGCAATGGAAAATGACAGGTTTTTGTCATTGGACAAGTTTCCATTGTACCATTGTACCAGTTATCATTGTGCATGTTTGATAAATATTTGACTGTTCTTATGCAGGCTCTGTCTTACACGTTAAATCTTAATTAGATTGAATTATATTTTGGTTTTATTTAGGCATTTGTCATTTCTTCAGATGAAATGAAATAATGAAAGCAAAGGGTCAGGATAGATGGGTTCTGTCAATTATAGATGCACATGACAGATATGATGATTTAATTATTTAGTCATGACTTTTAGATATTACGATTTTAACTAAATTATTTCTCTCATCTGAGGAAGGAAAGGTTACAGTGTCTTATCAGGTTATGTTTGACGGTGTGTGTGCGTATCTCAGGTGTGTTTTGCTCACTGCTCTGTGTGTGTGTGTGTGTGTCTTTCAGGTGCCTGCCCAGAATGTGGAAGCTCCTCCTCTTCCTCCTTCCCTTCCTGATATTCCTGTGTGAGTAACAGTGTGCTCACCTGACCTACTTCACACACAAACACGCTGATCTGTCAGCTGTGTAGCACCAGAGCTGTTAACCAGCCCCCCAGAGCTTGCTCCAAATCCAGCCCCAGATCTAGGTCACTCTTACTGGGCACACAGCTACAGAACCAGCCCTTCTGTGGAACAACTGTGGAACAACACTTTTACACACTGTACTTTCTACACTAACAGTCTACTCAGAAAAGCACGGACTTGCATTCATAAACCCACAAGCTACTATCAAATCCCCAAATTCATGCATAAACACAAAAAAACATATACGACAGGCAGGTTGTTGCATAATGTAGTTCCTGTTGATTCATTTCCCTGTTTCTCTCTCCTCTCAGGGTTGTGGTTCTGGGGTCCGTCCAGTTTCCTCTCCTACCTTCCAGCCATAAACCTGACAGAGTGGCGCTCCAGAGTGGTGTCCCCCTTCACCCTCTCATCGTTTATCCTGACCCCTGCCCTTGTTCCCACCCCCGCCACACCACTGGAGCAGACCCCCACAGCAACCCCCGGCCCACAGGCACAGGTAAGAGAGGAGCTCGCCTGAGAAGTTTGAGGGCGTCTCTCAATTTGTGTCTGTATTGTGCAAATATGGTGCTTCATGATTGTTGGACTAAAACAAGCTTTCTTGTTCTCTCTCTAACCTCTCACTATACTTCTGTGTCCCTCCTTTATTTCTGTCTATCCCGTATCTCCCTCTACAGCCAGTCCTTCCCCCCATAGTCACCGTGGACACAGAGGGCCTGGAGCGTCTGGAGCGGGTAGAGCATGGTCTGACCCTGCTGTGGGAGCGGGTGAAGCAGGGGGACCAGAGGCAGGAGCAGCATCACGGGGACACCCTGGCCCAGTACACCCTCCTGAGGGAGCAGCTGGACAGCCAGACAGACAGAGACAACCTGGGTCCCTGGGTCTCTGGCTTGCTGGAGCACAGGATCACCCTGCTGAGAGGAGAGCTGGAGCAGCAGGAGGCCTCACACAGGGCACAGGTAGGGATGGCTGTCAGGGGAGGGGAAAGGGACTGGGGCCGGACACAAAGATGTTGATAGGACTGGGGGTTGGGACTGGGGGTTGGGACTGGGGGTTGATACTGGGGGTTGGGACTGGGGGTTGGGACTGGGGGTTGGGACTGGGGGTTGGGACTGGGGGTTGGGACTGGGGGTTGGGACTGGGGGTTGGGACTTGGGGTTGGGACTTGGGGTTGGGACTTGGGGTTGGGGGTTGGGGTTGGGGGTTGGGACTTGGTTTAGGAATGGGGTTGGGACTTGGGGTTGGGACTTGGGGTAGGGTCTTGGGGTAGGGTCTTGGGGTAGGGTCTTGTGGTTGGGTCTTGTGGTTGGGTCTTGGTGGTTGGGTCTTGGGGGTTGGGAATGGGGGTTGGGAATGGGTGTTGGGACTTGGTGTTGGGACTTGGGGTTGGGACTTGGTGTTGGGAATGGGGGTTGGGGTTTGGTGGCAGGAATGAGGTTGGGGTTTGGTGGCAGGAATGAGGTTGGGGTTTGGTGGCAGGAATGAGGTTGGGGCTTGGTGGCAGGAATGGGGTTGGGGTTTGGTGGCAGGAATGGGGTTGGGGTTTGGTGGCAGGAATGGGGTTGGGGCTTGGTGGCAGGAATGGGGTTGGGGCTTGGTGGCAGGAATGGGGTTGGGGCTTGGTGGCAGGAATGGGGTTGGGGCTTGGTGGCAGGAATGGGGTTGGGGCTTGGTGGCAGGAATGGGGTTGGGGCTTGGTGGCAGGAATGGGGTTGGGGCTTGGTGGCAGGAATGAGGTTGGGGTTTGGTGGCAGGAATGGGGTTGGGGCTTGGTGGCAGGAATGGGGTTGGGGCTTGGTGGCAGGAATGGGGTTGGGGCTTGGTGGCAGGAATTGGGTTGGGGCTTGGTGGCAGGAATGGGGTTGGGGCTTGGTTGCAGGAATGGGGTTGGAGCTTGGTTGCAGGGCTGATCAGAGGGTTGAGCTTCAACACTTTAATTGATAACTGTACAGATTTGTGCTTTTTATGTAGGGTCAGATTTCAGTCCGTTTTGCTTCGTAAGCATTCCATACTGACCCCCTATTCCTTATTACTGAGTTCCTTACTCTTTACTTCTGGGTGACCTTTTCTCCTCTCTCCCTCTCTCCTGTGCAGACTGAAGAGCAGAGGGTTCAGCAGCAACAGAGTCAGGAGACACGGCTAGCTGAGCTGGAGGGGCTGCTGCAGGTCCTCGCTACTAAAACTGAGGTAATGTCTATTACTGGAAATACACACAATACCCCATTACCTACATATCCCAATACATACAGGAACATACAGGTCCTGGCAGTTGAGACTGAGGAAATGGTCTATGGGAAATGCACACCAGACTATGAATTAAACTCTGTGAAATCAAATGCATCCATCCAGAAGCATACGTTACCTCCACAGCTCATCTGAACACACACCACTAGATCTTAGCAGGCTAACAGCTAAGCTTGAGGTGCAGTCTCACAAGCTTATTACTGATTGACACATACAAGACCCACGCATCACATTACCCACCCATAGGAACACAAACAGGAACATACCGGTTCTGGCACCAGTCCGTACATACATCATCTCAGGTAGTTAATTTGAATACATACAGTATGACACACACTCATACAAGTCTAGTCATCTGGTCAGCATGTCCCTGTCCTTTTAGGTTAATTGTGATGACATATAATGCCCGTGCTGAAAGTGTTCATGTCAACACATGCTGTATTGAAGCTTATTGGCCATTCATTTATATTACAGTACTGTACATTTTCATTTATATTACAGTACTGTACATTTTCATTTATATTACAGTACTGTACATTTTCATTTGTTACAGTACTGTACATTTTCATTTATATTACAGTACTGTACATTTTCATTTGTTACAGTACTGTACATTTTCATTTGTTACAGTACTGTACATTTTCATTTTTGTTACAGTACTGTACATTTTCATTTATGTTACAGTACTGTACATTTTCATTTATATTACAGTACTGTACATTTTCATTTATATTATAGTACTGTACATTTTCATTTATATTACAGTACTGTACATTTTCATTTATATTACAGTACTGTACATTTTCATTTGTTACAGTACTGTACATTTTCATTTATATTATAGTACTGTACATTTTCATTTATATTACAGTACTGTACATTTTCATTTATATTACAGTACTGTACATTTTCATTTGTTACAGTACTGTACATTTTCATTTATATTACAGTACTGTACATTTTCATTTGTTACAGTACTGTACATTTTCATTTATATTACAGTACTGTACATTTTCATTTATATTACAGTACTGTACATTTTCATTTATATTACAGTACTGTACATTTTCATTTATGTTACAGTACTGTACATTTTCATTTATGTTACAGTACTGTACATTTTCATTTATATTACAGTACTGTACATTTTCATTTATGTTACAGTACTGTACATTTTCATTTATGTTACAGTACTGTACATTTTCATTTGTGTTACAGTACTGTACATTTTCATTTGTTACAGTACTGTACATTTTCATTTATGTTACAGTACTGTACATTTTCATTTATGTTACAGTACTGTACATTTTCATTTATATTACAGTACTGTACATTTGAATTTATATTATAGTACTGTACATTTGAATTTATATTACAGTACTGTACTGTATTTTAATGAGGTTCTATTTCAGGCGGTGCAACAGAAACAGGAACAGCGGAAGGAGGAGACAGAGGAGACAGCCACACCAGCCCCTGCCTCTGTCCGTGTCAGGTAGGTTCACGGGCGGTGGCTTAACGTCCATAGATGATATAGTGCAGAACTTCTCTACGGTTTCCACCTGCACTCCATTTCATGGGGAAAGAAACTCTTGCACACTGATTCTCTTCATTTTCCCCACAATGTTTTAATGTCTTATAACTGAAACATTGGTCTAAGTGGTCCATTATTAAATCAAACAATAGAGCCAGTGTATTGGAGTTCTTTTTTTTTTACAGCATGCAAACATTTAATTTTTTAAAGTGTGGAGCCAAGTCCAGGGTTGCAAAATTTGTGGCAATTTCTCAAAACTTGTTTACCAGAAATGTTGGTTAGAAGCTTGCTGGAATCAGGAGGTAATAAGCCAGACATCAGGGAATCTTCCAAACTGGATATCTGGAAAATGGGGGATTTTGGATAAATGTTTCAAACCTAAGCAATTGTAACAGAGACACTTCTCTCTCTTTCCCCCTTTATCTCTCTGGCTTTCTCTTTTCTCCGCCTCAGTGTGGGTGTGGACCCGGAGGCCCCTGCTGCTTTGCTGGCAGAGGTGCAGAGGCTGGAGGGGGAGCTGAGTCAGATCAGGGGCGACCTGCAGGGGGTGATGGGATGTCAGGGGAAATGTGAGCAGCTGAACACAATCCAGGAAACAGTGAGTATGAGAGACAACTGTCTGTTTACTGCTTTTAGTGTTTACTGTACCTTGTGCTGATATAGCTCAGTCTTTATTATAGTATGGGAGACAACTGTCTGTTTACTGCTTTTAGTGTTTACTGTACCTTGTGCTGATATAGCTCAGTCTTTATTATAGTATGGGAGACAACTGTCTGTTTACTGCTTTTAGTGTTTACTGTACCTTGTGCTGATATAGCTCAGTCTTTATTATAGTATGAGAGACAACTGTCTGTTTACTGCTTTTAGTGTTTACTGTACCTTGTGCTGATATAGCTCAGTCTTTATTATAGTATGGGAGACAACTGTCTGTTTACTGCTTTTAGTGTTTACTGTACCTTGTGCTGATATAGCTCAGTCTTTATTATAGTATGAGAGACAACTGTCTGTTTACTGCTTTTAGTGTTTACTGTACCTTGTGCTGATATAGCTCAGTCTTTATTATAGTATGGGAGACAACTGTCTGTTTACTGCTTTTAGTGTTTACTGTACCTTGTGCTGATATAGCTCAGTCTTTATTATAGTATGGGAGACAACTGTCTGTTTACTGCTTTTAGTGTTTACTGTACCTTGTGCTGATATAGCTCAGTCTTTATTATAGTATGGGAGACAACTGTCTGTTTACTGCTTTTAGTGTTTACTGTACCTTGTGCTGATATAGCTCAGTCTTTATTATAGTATGGGAGACAACTGTCTGTTTACTGCTTTTAGTGTTTACTGTACCTTGTGCTGATATAGCTCAGTCTTTATTATAGTATGGGAGACAACTGTCTGTTTACTGTACCTTGTGCTGATATAGCTCAGTCTTTATTATAGTATGGGAGACAACTGTCTGTTTACTGCTTTTAGTGTTTACTGTACCTTGTGCTGATATAGCTCAGTCTTTATTATAGTATGGGAGACAACTGTCTGTTTACTGCTTTTAGTGTTTACTGTACCTTGTGCTGATATAGCTCAGTCTTTATTATAGTATGGGAGACAACTGTCTGTTTACTGCTTTTAGTGTTTACTGTACCTTGTGCTGATATAGCTCAGTCTTTATTATAGTATGAGAGACAACTGTCTGTTTACTGCTTTTAGTGTTTACTGTACCTTGTGCTGATATAGCTCAGTCTTTATTATAGTATGAGAGACAACTGTCTGTTTACTGCTTTTAGTGTTTACTGTACCTTGTGCTGATATAGCTCAGTCTTTATTATAGTATGAGAGACAACTGTCTGTTTACTGCTTTTAGTGTTTACTGTACCTTGTGCTGATATAGCTCAGTCTTTATTATAGTATGGGAGACAACTGTCTGTTTACTGCTTTTAGTGTTTACTGTACCTTGTGCTGATATAGCTCAGTCTTTATTATAGTATGGGAGACAACTGTCTGTTTACTGCTTTTAGTGTTTACTGTACCTTGTGCTGATATAGCTCAGTCTTTATTATAGTATGGGAGACAACTGTCTGTTTACTGCTTTTAGTGTTTACTGTACCTTGTGCTGATATAGCTCAGTCTTTATTATAGTATGGGAGACAACTGTCTGTTTACTGCTTTTAGTGTTTACTGTACCTTGTGCTGATATAGCTCAGTCTTTATTATAGTATGGGAGACAACTGTCTGTTTACTGCTTTTAGTGTTTACTGTACCTTGTGCTGATATAGCTCAGTCTTTATTATAGTATGGGAGACAACTGTCTGTTTACTGCTTTTAGTGTTTACTGTACCTTGTGCTGATATAGCTCAGTCTTTATTATAGTATGGGAGACAACTGTCTGTTTACTGCTTTTAGTGTTTACTGTACCTTGTGCTGATATAGCTCAGTCTTTATATAGTATGGGAGACAACTGTCTGTTTACTGCTTTTAGTGTTTACTGTACCTTGTGCTGATATAGCTCAGTCTTTATTATAGTATGGGAGACAACTGTCTGTTTACTGCTTTTAGTGTTTACTGTACCTTGTGCTGATATAGCTCAGTCTTTATTATAGTATGGGAGACAACTGTCTGTTTACTGCTTTTAGTGTTTACTGTACCTTGTGCTGATATAGCTCAGTCTTTATTATAGTATGAGAGACAACTGTCTGTTTACTGCTTTTAGTGTTTACTGTACCTTGTGCTGATATAGCTCAGTCTTTATTATAGTATGGGAGACAACTGTCTGTTTACTGCTTTTAGTGTTTACTGTACCTTGTGCTGATATAGCTCAGTCTTTATTATAGTATGAGAGACAACTGTCTGTTTACTGCTTTTAGTGTTTACTGTACCTTGTGCTGATATAGCTCAGTCTTTATTATAGTATGAGAGACAACTGTCTGTTTACTGCTTTTAGTGTTTACTGTACCTTGTGCTGATATAGCTCAGTCTTTATTATAGTATGAGAGACAACTGTCTGTTTACTGCTTTTAGTGTTTACTGTACCTTGTGCTGATATAGCTCAGTCTTTATTATAGTATGGGAGACAACTGTCTGTTTACTGCTTTTAGTGTTTACTGTACCTTGTGCTGATATAGCTCAGTCTTTATTATAGTATGGGAGACAACTGTCTGTTTACTGCTTTTAGTGTTTACTGTACCTTGTGCTGATATAGCTCAGTCTTTATTATAGTAGTTGTACATTACCTTTGTAATATAATGGCATTCTTCCAAATGACAGCCTGTACTGTGCTGTTACTGAACGGAAATTCTACATGATGTACATATGTATTCTGCAGTTACAGCCCCTCACACATGATGTGTCTCACCTCTCCCTCTCTCTCACCTCTCCCTCCCAGGTGTCCGCCCAGGTGTCCGCCCAGGTGAGGCGGGAGCTGCAGGCCCTGTTCTACGGCTCTGACGACCAGACCCACCAGGGAGAACCAGACATCCCCGAGGGACTCCTCCAGTGGCTGTCGTCGCGCTACGTGAGCGGGGCCGACCTGCAGACCCTCCTGACCAACCTGGAGCTCAGCATCCTGAGGAACGTGTCGCTGCAGCTGGAGCAGAGCAGGGCCGAGGCCCGGACGGAGGCTGAGGCCAGGGCTGCAGTCATCATCACGCAGACCCAGGCTATTACACAGAGTGTCCAACACACCGCCGTGGGCGAGGGACTGTCTGAGGAGGTAGACTACACACTCCACTATAGGGACTCTTTGTTGTCGTTAACCCAGTGCTACTCACTGTCATCAGAGGAACGGCTTCATTATCATGATTTATTTCATGATGGACCGGTGTCCTGGACCCAGATTCTCCATAGAGCATGCTTTTGACTTCACGGCCCGCATCCACAAAGTTTCTCAGGGTAGGAGTGCTGATCTAGGATCTGACCATATAACCTTATCTGTTATGATCTAAAAGGCTAAACTGATCTTGGATCATTCAGCACTACTACTCTGAGATGCTTTGTGAACAGTGGATCAGGAGTAGGTTTAATTTGGGTCTTGGAAACCACCTTCCTATATGATGTACTTTCACTATATGATGACTGTTACTTTAAGGGGTCATGATTGTCAGTGAGACTAGGAGTCACTGTGTGTGGAGGTGCATGGCAGAGTCTCTGCAAAAGGTATCCAACCATACACACATCCTAACCCCCCGTCCCTGCCTCTGCCTCTCTCTCCCCTAGCAAGTGCAGCTGATCGTCCAGAATGCCCTGAAACTCTACTCCCAGGATAGGACGGGCCTAGTGGACTACGCCCTGGAGTCTGGAGGTAAAGAGAGACCTCTCACTCAGTTTACATGAACAGAACCACTCTGTGGCTTAGAGCCAGCCTGTTGACATGTCCATGAACAGAACCACTCTGTGGATTAGAGCCAGCCTGTTGACATGTCCATGAACAGAACCATCCTGTTGGTCAGAACCATCCTGTGGATTAGAGCCAGCCTGTTGACATGTCCATGAACAGAACCACTCTGTGGATTAGAGCCAACCTGTTGACATGTCCATGAACAGAACCACTCTGTGGCTTAGAGCCAGCCTGTTGACATGTCCATGAACAGAACCACCCTGTGGGTTAGAGCCAGCCTGTTGACATGTCCATGAACAGAACCATCCTGTGGTTCAGAACCATCCTGTGGGTTACAGCCAGCCTGTTGACATGTCCATGAACAGAACCATCCTGTGGTTCAGAACCATCCTGTGGATTAGAGCCAGCCTGTTGACATGTCCATGAACAGAACCACCCTGTGGGTTAGAGCCAGCCTGTTGACATGTCCATGAACAGAACCACTCTGTGGATTAGAGCCAACCTGTTGACATGTCCATGAACAGAACCACTCTGTGGGTTAGAGCCAGCCTGTTGACATGTCCATGAACAGAACCACTCTGTGGATTAGAGCCAACCTGTTGACATGTCCATGAACAGAACCACTCTGTGGCTTAGAGCCAGCCTGTTGACATGTCCATGAACAGAACCACCCTGTGGGTTAGAGCCAGCCTGTTGACATGTCCATGAACAGAACCATCCTGTGGATTAGAGCCAACCTGTTGACATGTCCATGAACAGAACCACTCTGTGGGTTAGAGCCAGCCTGTTGACATGTCCATGAACAGAACCATCCTGTGGATTAGAGCCAACCTGTTGACATGTCCATGAACAGAACCACTCTGTGGGTTAGAGCCAGCCTGTTGACATGTCCATGAACAGAACCACTCTGTGGGTTAGAGCCAGCCTGTTGACATGTCCATGAACAGAACCATCCTGTGGTTCAGAACCATCCTGTGGATTAGAGCCAGCCTGTTGACATGTCCATGAACAGAACCATCCTGTGGATTAGAGCCAACCTGTTGACATGTCCATGAACAGAACCACTCTGTGGGTTAGAGCCAGCCTGTTGACATGTCCATGAACAGAACCACTCTGTGGGTTAGAGCCAGCCTGTTGACATGTCCATGAACAGAACCATCCTGTGGTTCAGAACCATCCTGTGGGTTACAGCCAGCCTGTTGACATGTCCATGAACAGAACCATCCTGTGGTTCAGAACCATCCTGTGGATTAGAGCCAGCCTGTTGACATGTCCATGAACAGAACCATCCTGTGGTTCAGAACCATCCTGTGGATTAGAGCCAGCCTGTTGACATGTCCATGAACAGAACCATCCTGTGGATTAGAGCCAGCCTGTTGACATGTCCATGAACAGAACCATCCTGTGGATTAGAGCCAGCCTGTTGACATGTCCATGAACAGAACCATCCTGTGGTTCAGAACCATCCTGTGGATTAGAGCCAGCCTGTTGACATGTCCATGAACAGAACCATCCTGTGGTTCAGAACCATCCTGTGGATTAGAGCCAGCCTGTTGACATGTCCATGAACAGAACCACTCTGTGGGTTACAGCCAGCTCCATGATGGTGGTTTATAATGGAAGGATTATCCTAGCCTAGTGTTACATAACTATAAAGCAGCCAGCACTGAGGAGTTTGTCCCAAATGGCACCCTATTCCCTATATAGTGCTCTACTATGAAGGGAATAGGGTGCCTATGGTGTCCTACTTTTGACCAGGACAAAAGTAGTGCACTATAAAGGGAATAGGGTGCCAGGTCAAAAGTAGTGTACTAAGGGAATAGTGTGCCATTTCAGTATGAATGGTACTGGTATAACAGTAGTGAAGAGGGTAGTAGGGCATTAGAGACCAAAGCTCAGGTAGTCTGGCTCCGTGGACAATAAGCCTGTTTGTCATACTAATAATGGCCTGTGTGGATTGGACAGGCACAGAGGGCTCCATTAGAGACATCAGATTAGTGGCCAGATGAACTGAGTGGTCTGACGTTTGTCTTGTGTGGATTCTATTTTGATGTGTGTGTTAGTATGGAATCATGTTATTGTATGTTGTGTGTTTCATTGCATTATCCCTGTGTATGGTCAGATGGCTTTTCAATACAGTTTCCTCACCACAGAGTTGTGGTTCAGGCATTAGGATTTCTGACTCGTATACATTTTGACCTAAGATTGAATAAGAATGTCTTTCTTGCTCCCATTCTTTCATTGATTGATTGGTTGATTAAATAAAGATCCACTTATTCCCAGCAGATAACACTCATAAACCTTAAGACATGTATTTCCAATGTGGTCTTCCTGCGTAGAAATAGAAAGGAATCTATTGTGGTTGAACTGTGGTAATGATGTAACATGGTCATGTGTCTGTGCGGTCAGGCGGTAGCATCCTAAGCACGCGCTGCTCGGAGACGTACGAGACAAAGACGGCCCTCATGAGTCTGTTCAGCGTGCCCCTCTGGTACTTCTCCCAGTCGCCCCGCGTCGCCATCCAGGTGAGCTCTCCAATTCAAACCTTCAGAAGCTTTATTGTTCCAGGTCACAAACACAGTGTACAAATAAAAACACATTCCAACAATAGCTGCAATCCAGGAATAGCTGCTGAGCTGCTTAGAAGACACTGATTCAATAGTTATTCCAGAAAGAAGCTGTCATTTTCAACACCACCAGGGGTCGTTGTTTCCTCTTTATCTGTGTTTTTATTTGTAGATAATGGTAAATGTTTAAAGTCATTAGTCTTGTAAATTTGAACAGGACAGGGATTATCTTGTGGAGACGTTTATCAGTGACTCTAACATGTCTTACCATCTCTTCCTCCCTCCGCCCATCGCCCTTTCCCCTTCCCTCAGCCTGATGTTTATCCAGGGAACTGCTGGGCGTTTAAAGGTTCTCATGGTTACCTGGTCATCCGGTTGTCCCTGAGGATCCTCCCCACAGCCTTCTGTCTGGAGCACATCCCCAAGGCCCTGTCCCCTACCGGCAACATCGCCAGTGCCCCGCGCAACTTCACTGTCTATGTAAGACACACACACACACACACACGCGCGTACTGGCAATATCAGCAACTACACTGTCTACTTAAGACACACGAACACATGTACTGGCAAAATCAGCAACTACACTGTCTATGTAAGACGCACACGTACTGACAATATCAGCAACTACATGGAGTGCCTTCTGTTGGTCATGGGCTATCTATGGTCTCAGTCTCCTGCCTGACGTCACTGACTGGTTTCTGTGTGTTTTCAGGGTCTGGATGATGAGTATCAGGAGGAGGGAAAGCTGTTGGGTCAATACACCTACCAGGAGGACGGAGACTCAATGCAGAACTTCCCTGTCATGGTAAACACAAGAAATGACATCAATTTATACACACTCATGTGCATACGCCAACAAACACACACAAAACACCTCTCACTATCTTGCATACTATATACCTCTCTCTGGCTCTTTTTTTACTTTGTCAAAAATCTTCTTTTTTAAAAATCTGATACTTTGAGATTCAATACTTATCACTCCTCACTATGTCCCTTCCATCCAGGAGAAGAACGAAAGGGCCTTCCAGATCATCGAGGTGCGTGTGCTGACCAACTGGGGTCACCCCGAGTACACCTGCCTCTACCGCTTCAGAGTCCACGGAGAACCACGCATCCAGTGAGGGAGGATGGCGGCCATTTGAACTGCCAGTCAGGATGATATGCATTTCTCTGATATCTGTATATAATACTGGACATATTTTTCTAAATGGAGGGGGCCGGGAAAACCGAGACTGATATAAACGAGTGACTTCAGAAGTATGGGGATGGGTGTTTGATTTATGCTAGAATGTGTCCAAGGGGGTTTTTGTTTTAGTACTGAAATGGTAAAAGAATGAAAGAATGGACTGTAATGAAATGTCAGGGAATGTGAAAGAGAAGAGAAGCGTGAAGGTAGGAGAAGCTCGGTCCCAGTCCCTCCTCCTTAAACCTGCTCTTGCACTGAATTAGCCCTCCAGGTCATAACCCTTTGGTTTTTGGAGGAGCGTTTTCCTCTGCCGCTCTCACTCAACCACAGGAGCCTGTGACCTCGAGATGAAACGGACTACACACATCTTTTTATTTTCTTACACATCCTGTCTGATTTGGTTGGTGTTTTAATCAGGTTTTATTTTGGATTTTTCTTTGAAAACCCCTTGTGGATTCTGATGGAATTTCAGGGTCAAAGCCACAGAACTGGATCAAAGCCACAGAACTGGGCCTAAATGACGTTTTATATAGGCCTCACACACACTGGGCCTACGTGACACTGTATAGGCCTCTCTTCTCTTGATACAAAGCTACTTCTCTCTGCTGCTGTTGGTTGGTCAGTCTGCAGGGCCAGCTAACATGGTCAGTGGACACTCGCAAGACACAGACAGAACTACTACCGTTCTTTGGACTCTACAACACTCCTGTTCGTCATGACTTTATGCATCCACACAGCCGTCAAAACTAAGCTCTATCTCTCCTATAGAAAACGTTACACACATGGACAGACTTTTAATGAGTTGATACATGTGTATCTCAAGTTAAGATTTGGTCTTGAAGCTCTGTGGAGTCCAGACTGGAGTGTTAATGAGAGTGAGACTGACAGCCAATGGTTTGGCTTCTTCTAGTGCAGCGAGCCAATGGTTTGGCTGCTCCTTGCACAGTCATTATAACATCCTCTACTAGAGCTTCTACTCCGGAAAAGGGGATCCTTGGGATGTCCCAACTCTGACATCACCCCATTTGAAGTTGAGGTTAGGGTTAGGGTTAGGATAGAGGTTAGAGTTTAGGGTAGGGCCATCCCAAGGATCCCGGATAGCGCATAATCCCTTCTACTCCCTGCAGGAATGTAATCTGTATATTTCATTGTTAATAGTTGGTCCTTTTTTAAGAATGAGATTTTATCAGTGTTGCTTTATGAAAAAAGGGTACACCTTGTCAATATTTCTATTATTTGTATTACCCATTGTAAGTGTAATTATGTTTGACTTTTACCATTTGTAGTTGAGAATAATGACAAATGATGCCTGTAAATGAAATGTGTGTTGCACAAGTCCTCACAATTTGTGGAAAAAACTAGATGGGGTAGCTATAAATTAGTTTTGTGTGGACCAGAAAGTCTAAATGTACAAAAAATTATTTCATGATCCTATTTATTTTTAAGATAATTAGTTACTGCAAGATAGGACTGCAATGTATTTTTATCAAAAAGCTTTTCAGTGCATTTTGGAAACATCTTGGGACAGTACAGATTTGTTTTTCATTTGTTTTTAAATGTTTTTTCGTTTATTTTGTCGCTGCTCTCATCCTGAGGTAGCTAAACCGCATTTAGAATATATTCCTAAAGAATTACATTTGGAGAGCTTTTGGTGCATGTGATATTTTACCTAATAAAGACTATTGGTTTTTTATTTAAATGCTGCTTTGGGGTCACATCTGGGGGGGATTGTGGTTTTGGAATGGCAGCAGGGAGAGGATGAGCGCAAATGTACCATTAGATTACAGGTGTCAAACTCATCCCATGGAGGGCTGACTGTCTGCAGGTTTTCGCTCCTCCCTTGTACTTGATTGATGAGTTAAGCTTACTAATTACTAAATAACTGCCCTCCCCTGGTTGTCTAGGGCTTAATTGAAAGGAATAAACTAAAACCTGCAGACAATAGGCCCTCCATGGAATGAGTTTGACACCCCTGCATTAGATGGGGAATGCTCTTAGAATAAGAGCTCACTATAGGGCAGGGGTACTTAACTCACCCTATGAGGTCCAGAGCCTGCTGGTTTTCTGTTCTACCTTATCATTAATTGCACACACCCAGTGACCCAGGTCTAAATCAGTCCCTGATGGGATAAAAACGCAGAGGAAGTGGCTTTGAAGTCCAGAGTTAAGTTTGAGGGCTTTTCTTCAAATCACAATTGTTGGGTGTATTATAAGCTTATAAGCTTATAATACACCACATTAATCGTAAATCAAACTGTCTTTGATATAACCAAGTTATTATAAGCTTCATTGGTCAAAATACAGAGTAGTAGATCATATGTAGGAATGAAGGAGTTTTATTAATGCCACGGGCATGTCCCAATTCAATCTGTTTAGCGTTGGACTCTACTGCAAGTAGGGTAGGGCCATCCCAAGGATCCTACTGCAAGTAGAGTCCCGATTCCGTTTTGGAATCGGGCTGCCTCCCGGGCATGAGCCAGGTGCCCCGCTATGGTCGACGGCAAAATCGGCTCATAACAAAAGTAATGTAACTAAGCACGTGGACTGATGAGTAGGATTTTGTTTTCACAAGCTTTCACAACATTGATTGCTTTTGATTTAAAAAATGCTTTATCTGCCTTCTCAATGAAAACTAGTTCAATTCAAACATGTATTTCATGAAAAATACAATTTTATGGACGATGCACCGTGCTGCCTTGTTGACAACATGACTGAGCGGCTCAGATTACTGTTTTATTTGAGATGGCGCGCCTCCCTCCCCGCTTTCGCCCGATTATGATTCAACCTGAGCCAGCGTAATAAAACTCCCTCTTTGGTTCGGTCTTTATGAGTTAGCTGGAGCTGCTGCCCTCCAGTGGCTGACGTGGGATATTTGTTTTTAGGAAAAGCCCCTGCGTGTTTGCCATTGGTTTCTTTTAAAGACTTGTTGTGCCGTTATACGTATTTTCTAATGGTGTTTAAAATTACTTTTTTTGGGGCTAAGAGAAATGTGTTAATCAAAAATATTATTCGTATTTATTTTTAAACCGGAAGTACGAAGATACGTTTTTCCATGACAACCAGCGACGCGTTCTTAGCAACTGCTTCAGAATGGCAAAAATTATTGGTGCTAAGAAATCATTGTGGCAACAAGTCTGTGAAGGTAAGGTATGCTTCGCTTGTAAATACCGGTATGCATGTTGTCGACTAAAATATAAATAAAAATGGCGTTTTCATTGTTGTGTGCAACCAGAATATGAGTCGGAGCAGCCCAGTCCACCCAGCGCTGCTTGGACAGACAGTGGTTCAGTGAGCACTCATGTCTCCCAGTACAGCGCCAGCAAGCACTCTCCTGTCTTCTATAGTCTCATGGCAGCTAAGGTAAGGCAGCCAACAATAATTGCACTTCAGTAAATAAATTCAAATTCAACAATTCATTTGTAAAAATAAAACGATATGTTTGTCTACATGGTGCTGTATGGCTTTCTAGGTTGCTGTGGATGATGATCCTGTGAAGCATGTTGACCCTCTTCTGAGCCACCCTGCCCTTGCTGGATACTCTGTCTTGGACAAACCTCCATCCTCCTGTCACAGACAGCCTCTGACCACACACCCTGCATCCACTCCCCAGCGTCATCAACGTGAGTTTCAAACCACTTAAAACTGTAGCTTCTTTGTATGTGCTAAACATAGTATTGCCTCTGCCAAGAGGTCTTGACGTTTATGGCACAGGAAGTAGACTAGTGTCCTGTAGCCTCAGTGTTTCTGGTGCAAGACCCGATACTGCTTTCCCCCCTCAATCGCTATACATAATCTATGCTTTTATCAGGAACAATACTTTCCTGTTTAATTAGCTCTCTAAGCACAGTAGAGGATAATAATGTTTCAAGTCTGTCTTGATTTTACTCCCCAATAATAGTACCAAAACAATGTTTTAGGCTACAGTTGGAGTGAAATTTCCCTTTGCATGGCAGAAAGGCCACTCTTACCCCACTTGTGTTGATCCATTCCCATGTCTGCCCCAGGCCCAATCACCCAGTTCCTGGAGGGGTCCGTGTTCCCAGTGCTACTGCCTGGACTGGAGGCCATGCTGAGAGAGGCCCAGAGACAACACTGCCTGGAGGTACTGGCACTAGGCGGCCTATATCACACGATAACACTAACATGGTATAATGGCAATTTACTAGATATCAATGTGGCCCTGCAGAACACTACAGACCACCAAACTAGAATACATTACAGTATTTTAATAGTTTGCTTCTCCTGACTGTACTACATAAACGACTTTGAATTATAGAGTGACAGGATGTATGATCACCTCTTCTGAAATATTGTCTCTAACATGAATCCCGACACCCAAAACTAGTACTAGGACTTATTTAATACGACTTCAAGCACTGATTATACTATGATAATGATGATTATACTGTAGCCTACTTCTGTAGAGCTCTGCAGATTATTACAGTACAGTAACACTGTCATCCTTTTACCTGTTTAAGAGGAAAAGAACAGCATTCAACGCTTGTGACTTCCTAACTGAGTGGCTGTACAAGTAAGACTGCCTGCATGCCCCCTTTGCTCTCTTCCATTCTCAGTTGATTTAGTAAAAATCTTTGACAATGTCTCTGAACTTTCTGCCACCTCTTTATCTTCTGAGTGCTAAGCCATTGCTTTTACCATAAAAAAAAAAAGTCTGTCTCTAAAAATGGATTGGTGTTACGCAACTATGACTGTAGTTTGTCTTTGTGTGAAACTAAGCTTAATATTCTGTCTGCTACGGTCTGTTCCAAAGCCTTTTCTTCTCTCTCACTGCAGTCGGAACCCCCGCCGGCAGGGACAGGCCCCTGTGGACTTCCATGAGATCCCATTTGTCAAGGACTGGCTCAGGATACAGTGAGATGCAGGAGACTTAATAAAGTGTATACGCAAACATAACACAGAGCAAGAAAGTAATCTCAGAAATCACATGGAATATGTATGCATGTACACACACACACACACACACACACACAGTGACACAAACTTGCACCTTAGGCTGATGCTGCCCTTATGAACAGAGGTGACTCACACGCTGCCCTCTCCTCTCTCCATCCCCTCCTCTCTTCTCCCTCCCTCTCCCAGTCCCAGGCCTCCCATCCCTCTCTCCCTACTGCTGTCAGACCAGCATGCTGCTGTTCTCATCCAGTCCTTCTGGCGGGGCTATACTGTGAGTGTCGTTGATAGTAAATTAAAGGTCACTGTTATTTTAGATGATAAATATTCTTGTACCATTTTAAAGGGTGTCATTGCACGGTGTGTAAAGGGTTAAATGCTCCACTGTCCCCTATTTTGCTGTGTGTTTGTTAGTGTGTAAGCGTGCATGCTTATGTGTTTTTTTATTTATTTTTATTAATTTATTTAACCTTTATTTAACCAGGTAGTGTTACGGGTGGGTGTTGCCATCGTGACCAGTGAACTGAGATAAGGCGGAGCTTTACCTAGCATGGACTTGTAGCTGACCTGGAGCCAGTTGGTCTGGCGACAAATATGTAGCGAGGGCCAGCCGACTAGAGCATACAGGTCGCAGTGATGGGTGGTATAAGGTGCTTTTGTAACAAAACGGATGGCACTGTGATAAACTGCATCCAGTTTGCTGAGTAGAGTATTGGAAGCTATTTTGTAGATGACATCGCCGAAGTCGAGGATCGGTAGGATAGTCAGTTTTACTAGGGTAAGTTTGGCGGCGTGAGTGAAGTAGGCTTTGTTGCGGAATAGAAAGCCGACTCTAGATTTGATTTTAGATTGGAGATGTTTGATATGAGTCTGGAAGGAGAGTTTACAGTCTAGCCAGACACCTAGGTACTTATAGATGTCCACATATTCTAGGTCGGAATCATCCAGGGTGGTGATGCTAGTAGGGCGTGCGGGTGCAGGCAGCGAACGGTTGAAAAGCATACATTTGGTTTTACTAGCGTTTAAGAGCAGTTGGAGGCCACGGAAGGAGTGTTGTATGTTCTTTTACGTGCATGCATGTGTGTGTATTATTGTGTTCAGGCGTGTGCATTTTCAGGAGCTGGCCAGTGACCCCATATGAAACAAATATATTGTGTAATCCCATTATTTTCTGGCTACAGCGTGATTATGTCATCAGTGATGCACTGCCTAATTCCTTCCTGTGTGGGTGTTCTTGAGTGCTCTGTTCTGGATAAATATAGACACTAATTGCTGTAAGTCGCTCTGGTTAAGAGCGTCTCATAAATGACAAAAAAATGTAAAGTCACACACACCCATAGACGCACTTCTAATCAGACAAGTCTCTGTCTCGTCTATCTACTAGACACTTGTTGTCTGTTTATGATGTAACCACAAATGAGCCCTTTTTTACACACAAACACCAAAACAAAACTCATCCCTGCGACTCTGTGACAGCGTAGAAAAATCCAGCCAAAAATCTCCTCATTGTCAGTGTAAATGATTAAGGATCGACGATGCCAGCTGTGGTTTAGATCTGTCATGTCCAAACAGGCTCTGTGCTGTTTTATGGGCTTGGGCCAGCCCAGAACTGGGTCCGAGGGGCCAGCCCAGAACTGGGTTCGAGGGGCCAGCCCAGAACTGGGTCCGAGGGGCCAGCCCAGAACTGGGTCCGAGGGGCCAGCCCAGAACTGGGTCCGAGGGGCTGGCTGTTTGATGTACAGCCATGTTTGTGTCTGTGGATAATGGGGATCTGGGACTAGATCTTAACTAGGGCGTGCGTAGTGGTTAACCCTCCCAACTCACATACAGGGCCTTCGGAAAGTATTTAAACCCCTTGACTTTTTCCACATTTAGTTACGTAAACAGCCTTTTTCTAAAATCTACACACAAAGCGAAAACAGGTTTTTAGTAAACATAAATACATATTAATATAGGTATTCAGACTCTTTGCTATGAGACTCGAAATATTCCATTGATCATCCTTGAGATGTTTCTACAACTTGATTGGAGTCCACTTGTAGTAAATTAAATTGATTGTACATAATTTGGAAAGACACACACCTGTCTATATAAGGTCCCACAGTTGACAGTGCATGTCAGAGCAAAAACCAAGCCATGAGGTTGAAGGAATTGTCCGTAGAGCTTCGAGACAGGATTGTGTCAAGGCAGCATTGAAGGTCCCCAAGAACACAGTGGCCTCCATCATTCTTAAATGGAAGAAGTTTGAAACCCCCAAGACTCTTCCTAGAGCTGGTCACCCGGCCAAACTGAGCAATCGGGGGAGAAGGGCCTTGGTCAAGGAGGTGACCAATAACTTGATGGTCAATGACAGAGCTCTAGAGTTCCTCTGTGGAGATGGGAGAACCTTCCAGAAAGACAACCATTTCTGCAGGACTCCACCAATCAGGCCTTTATGCTAGAGTGGCCAGATGGAAGCCACTCCTCAGTAAAAGGCACATGACAGCCAGCTTGGAGTTTGTCAAAAGGCACCTAAAGACTCTCAGACCATGAGAAACAAGATTCTCTGGTCTGATGAAACCAAGATTGAACTCTTTGGCCTTAATGCCAAGCAGCATCACATATATATTGGATATATACAGGTATATACAGTGCCATCATGCTTCAGAGGAGTGTGTGTGTGTGTGTGCGTGCGTGCGTGCGTGGGTGGGTGGGTGGCTCAGCGGGGTGGAAACAGTGTATGTGAAGCTTTTCAGCAGACGTCAATACTATTTTCCTCTTGTTCTCACCTCTAGCCCTTTATCCATCATACTCATTCTAATCCTTCCTCTCTCATTCAGTCTCCCTTACACCATACTCTCCTGTCCCCCCCTTCCTCTAACTATCTCTCTCTTCCTCTCTCATTCAATCCCCCTTACATCATACTCTCCTGTTCCCCCTTCCTCTGACTATCTCTCTCTTCATCTCTCATTCAATCCCCCTTACACCATACTTTCCTGTTCCTCCCCCCTTCCTCTGACTATCTCTCTCTTCTTTTTTCATTCAATCCACCTTACACCATACTCTCCTGTTCCTCCCCCCTTCCTCCGACTATCTCTCTCTTCCTCTCTCATTCAATCCCCCTTACACCATTCTCTCCTGTTCCTCCCTCCTTTCCTCTGACTATCTCTCTCATTCAATCCCCCTTACACCATACTCTCCTGTTCATCCGCTTCCTCTGACTATCTCTCTCATTCAATCCCCCTTACACCATACTCTCCTGTTCCCCCCTTCCTCTGACTTTCTCTCTCATTCAGTCCCCCTTACACCATACTCTCCTGTTCCTCCCTCCCTTCCTCTGACTATCTCTCTCATTCAATCCCCCTTACACCATACTCTCCTGTTCCTCCCCTTCCTCCGACTATCTCTCTCTTCCTCTCTCATTCAGTCCCCCTTACACCATACTCTCCTGTTCCTCCCCTTCCTCCGACTATCTCTCTCTTCCTCTCTCATTCAATCCACCTTACACCATACTCTCCTGTTCCTCACTCCCTTCCTCTGACTATCTCTCTCTTCCTCTCTCATTCAATCCACCTTACACCATACTCTCCTGTTCCTCACTCCCTTCCTCTGACTATCTCTCTCTTCCTCTCTCATTCAATCCACCTTACACCATACTCTCCTGTTCCTCACTCCCTTCCTCTGACTATCTCTCTCTTCCTCTCTCATTCAATCCCCCTTACACCATACTCTCCTGTTGCTCCCCATCCTTCCTCCGTCTATATCTCTCTTTCTCTGCCTCACCCCTTTCTCTTACTATCTCTCTCTTTCTCTCTCACTCACTTGCCTGAGTTATGTAACCTGCTTGACGCAGCGTTGACTGCAGAGGAGGGGTGTGCGGGTGCGTGTGTACGTGCATTTGTGTGTACCCCTCCCTCCCTCACCTCTTTCATTGACAATATGTGTAGTTGTTACCAAGGATGAATGGTCGGCATCAGAAACACACATTGATGCCACATAGCAGCCAGTATATCACACAGCAGCCAGTATATCACACAGCAGCCAGTATGTCACACAGCAGCCAGTATGTCACACAGCAGCCAGTATGTCACACAGCAGCCAGTATATCACACAGCAGCCAGTATGTCACACAGCAGCCAGTATATCACACAGCACCCAGTCAGACAATGTTCTTGTCTCTCTGAGCAGCACAGGGAGATGCTAGGCTGAACACTAGAAAGAGAGATGCTACGACACAACATGTTATGTAATATACTTAGCTAACACACCGTAGCCATAGCCCAGCTAGCCATAATCCTCCATCCTTTAACTCCTGCTAGGCACAGTGCAGTACAGTACTGGAGGTACACTTCAAAGTGTAAACTCCTCTTTTCACAGTCCCCAAATCCAGAACAAATTCAAGACAGTGTACAGTATTATATCGAGCCATTATTGCATGGAAATCCGTTCCATCTCATATTGCTCAGATAAACAGCAAACCTGGTTTCAAAAAACAGATAAAGCAACACCTCACGGCACAAGGCTCTCCCCTATTTGACCTAGATAGTTTGTGTGTATGTATTGACATGTAGGCTACGTGTGACTTTAAAACATGTTTGATGTAGTTCTGTCCTTGAGCTGTATTATGTCATGTTTCCTGTTTAGTGTGGACCCCAGGAAGAATGGTTGCTGCTTTCGCAACAGCTAATGGGGATGTTCATTAGGCACCAAACAGAATAAAAGGGACTGAAACAGTGAAGGACTACCTGCACTCACCCAATAAGAAAAGCTTCCCTTTCAAAACGTTTTGCTATGGTTTGCCCTAATGAATATGACCCTGCTCTAACCATCCGGAAGCCTTAGCCAGCAGATGCACTACATAAGCCCACCACAATGATCAGTGGAGGCTGCTGAGGGGAGGACGGCTCATAATAATGTCTGGAATGGAGTCATTGGAATGGTATCAACCATATGGAAGCCATGTCCTCCCTTAAGCAGCCTCCACTGACAGAGATACATTACATAAACCCACCACAGAGATATACTACATAAACCCACCACAGAGATATATTACATAAACCCACCACAGAGATATATTACATAAACCCACCACAGAGATATACTACATAAACCCACCACAGAGATATATTACATAAACCCACCACAGAGATATATTACATAAACCCACCACAGAGATATACTACATAAACCCATCACGGAGATATACTACATAAACCCACCACAGAGATATACTACATAAACCCACCACAGAGATATACTACATAAACCCACCACAGAGATATATTACATAAACCCATCACAGAGATATACTACATAAACCCACCACAGAGATATACTACATAAACCCACCACAGAGATATACTACATAAACCCACCACAGAGATATACTACATAAACCCACCACAGAGATATACTACATAAACCCACCACAGAGATATATTACATAAACCCACCACAGAGATATACTACATAAACCCACCACAGACCACTCAAGGCATTGCAATGGTGAGTTAAACAGTATTGTGGTCAAAGGAGACCAGTAATAAATAGCTTTCCAATTAAACAGTCAATGGGGCTCAGTAGTGTGGCCATGCAGAGAAAGAGAGGGCTTTTATGGTCATAGATAGATGCCTCTAGGGTTCTGCTCCGTAGAGCCTACCCCCACTCTCAGAGATTTACAGGCACGGACTCAGTACCTAGCCCAGTCCAGCCCAGGACATCTCATAGCCCAGCACAGCAGAGCTTAGTCCTAGCCTACCCCATTCCAGTCCATAGTCAGTCTAGCTTATAGCCTAGCCTACCCCAGTCCATAGTCAGTCTAGCCTATAGCCTAGCATAGTAGTTTAGCTTGTTCTAGTCTATAGCCTAGCCAAACCCAGTCCATAGTCAGTCTAGCCTATAGCCTAGCCTAGTAGTTTAGCTTTTTCTAGCCTATAGCCTAGCCTACCCCAGTCCATAGTCAGTCTAGCCTATAGTCTAGCCTAGTAGTTGATCTTTTTCTAGCCTATAGCCTAACCTACCCCAGTCCATAGTCAGTCTAGCCTATAGCTTAGCCTACCCCAGTCCAGTCCATAGTCAGTCTAGCCTATAGCCTAGCCTAGTTGCTTAGCTTTGTCTAGCCTATAGCCTAGCCTACCCCAACCCAGTCCATAGTCATCTACCTCTCTCTGTACTTAGATTGTGAGTAGCTAGGTACTGCTGTGCCCTATACTTACTTTGTCAGGGCTCTACATTGCGACCATTTTACTGGCATATGCGCCTAAATATTTTGCTGTGCGACCTGGAATTGTAATTTAGGAGCACCAGTGTGCCTAGAAAAACATCACCCAGATAATTGTTGTAATGATCTGTACGGCAGCACCTGAGTGCCATGGAGAACACACTGAGCGCAGAATCATGACAAAGAAAATGTCTTGTTACCTCAAATATTTTGTTGTGTGCTCCTAACATTTTTTACTCACACATGCTCCTTGTAAAAAGGGGCAGCAGAGAGCCCTGTGTATGACTGTGGGGTGTAGGCTTGGGTGACCCCCAGTATTATCCCTGCATGCCCTGGCATGGCCTGGTAGTGGTGCCACCACTATCAGTGATGAATTCACAGAACTGTGGGGACATAGAAATAAAATCTGTAGAACAGACATCCCCATTCAAGTCAAGACTCCACACCTGTTCTAGCAAATACATGTCTATGTGAGGCAAAGCTGTTGAAGAGAGATTTTTCCCATAGAGAACTAGGTCTGTGATTCCAGATGAGTGATTGGAGGGATGTTAGTTGACTTGCATTAGACCAGTGAGCTAGTGAAAAGCTAATGGTAGACAAGCCATTATGAGGGGCGGACAATAAGAACACAAGGGCTGAGTTTGTCTAATAACCACAATGAACACTTCTCTAATCTGTGTCTAGCCATCACTCCCTATAGGCTTATAGTACACACTACATAGGGAATAGGGTGCTGTTTGAGACACAGCCAGTGATGCAGTGAGGAACCACAAGGCACTTAGATGAACCCTGTGTGGCTCACAGGAAGTGCAGTACCCTGAGGCAGAGCGTGGTTCTTCCTCCTCGCCATCCACCCCTACATTCCTCCATGGCCCGGCTCTGCTGTAGATGAATCAAATCAAATCACATTTTATTTGTCACATGCACCGAATACAACAAGTGTAGACTTTACCGTGAAATGCTTACTTACAAGCCCTTAACCAACAATGCAGTTCAAGAAATATGGCTCAGAAAATATTTGCTAAAGGTGGTACCTGTACCGAGTCAATGTGGGGGGTACAGGTTAGTCGAGGTAATATGTACATGTATGTAGGGGTAAAGTGACAATGCATAGCTAACTGACTATGCATAGTAGCAATGTAAAAACATATGTAACTAGTCTGGGTGGCCATTTGATTAATTGTTCAGCAGTCTTATGGCTTGGGGGTAGAAGCTGATCCGGAGCCTTTTGGACTTAGACTTGGCGCTCTGGTACCACTTGCCATGCAGTAGCAGAGGAAACAGTCTATGACTTGGGTGACTGGAGTCTTTGACAGTTTTTTGGGCTTTCCTCTGACACTGCCTATTATATAGGTCCTGGCTGGCAGGAAGCTTGGCCCCAGTGATGTATTGGGCCGTACGCACTACCCTCTGTAGCGCCTTACGGTCGGATGCCGAGCAGTTGTCATACCAGGCAGTGATGCAACCGGTCAGGACACTCTCGATGGTGCAGCTGTAAGGGACACATGCTAAATCTTTTCAGTCTCCTGAGGGGGAAAAGGTGTTGTCGTGCCCTCTTCACGACTGTCATGTTGTGTTTGGACCATGATAGTTTGTTGGTGATGTGGACACCAAGGAACTTGAAACTCTCAACCCGTTGATGTTAATGGGGGCCTGTTCGGCCCGCCTTTTCCTGTAGTCCGGGATCAGATCCTTTGTCTTGCTCATGTTGAGGGAGAGGTTGTTGTCCTTGCACCACACTGCCAGTTATCTGACCTCCTCCTCATAGGCTGTCTCATCGTTGTCGGTGATCAGGCCTACCACTGTCGTCGTCAGCAAAAATAATGATGGTGTTGGAGTCGTGCTTGGCCACATATTCGTGGGTCAACAGGGAGTACAGGAGGGGACTAAGCACGCAACCCTGAGGGGCCCCAGTGTTGAGGATCAGCGTGGCAGATGTGATGTTACCTACCCTTAACACGGGGGCAGCCCGTCAGGAAGTCCAAGATCCAGTTGCAGAGGGAGGTGTTTAGTTCTAGGGTCCTTAGCTTAGTGATGAACTTTGTGGGCATTATGACCAGCCTTTCAAAGCACTTCATGACTACTAATGTGTGTGCTACGGGGCGGTAGTCATTTAGGCAGGTTACCTTGGCATTCTTGGGCGCAGGAACTATGGTGGTCTGCTTGAAACATGTTGGTAGTACAGTCAGGGAGAGGTTGAACATGTCAGTGAGGACACTTGCCAGTTGGTCTGGGCATGCTGTGAGTACACGCCCTGGAAATCCGTCTGCCCTGTGGCCTTGCGAATGTTGACCTGTTTAAAGGTCGGCTACGGCAAGCATGATCACACAGTCGTCCAGAACAGCTGGTGTTCTCATGCATGCTTCAGTGTTCAGGATGAAGTAAAGTATCTGATCTCAGACTCTAATCCCCTTTCCTCTCCGCTTTATTTTTCTCCTCTCTTCTCCTCCCTTTTCTCCCACAGACTTGGTCAAGAGCTCTGCCTCAGCTAGACCACCTGACAGAGAGAATGACACTTGGAAGGCGTGTGTGTGTGTGTGTGTGTGTGTGCATCTGCGTATCTTTGTGTCAGGTATTTATGTGGGTGTTTGTGGTTTTGCATGTGTTTTATGCTGTGTGTGTGTGCGTGTGTGTGTGTGTGCGTGTGAACAGGTTTTCTTGGGAAGACTTTGACTTGTAGCGAGGATGCCAGTGGGGATTAAGTTGGATGGGGTCTCACTGTGCGTTTGGTGCTTATGCTGTGTGTGTGTGCGCGCTGTCTCGCTCATTTATATAATCACGTTTGAAATGCCCATCCTTCACACATACCCAGGGGAGGGACAACTCACTCACGTGTTCAACTAAAATACACACAGACACACACATTCATCCTGACATGCACACCAAAGTACACAATACACACATACTCAAAAGATTATTAGGAAAGGCGCACTAATGGTTTGACACACAAAAACACTCATCCGTATGTAATGAAACAGACACGTGTACAGACAGACATGATGCAGTGCTAAACTGAATCCATAATGCACTTCAGCCATAACAAACCTCATCCTGGTTAACTAGCTATCTGCACTGATTTACACAGACACTCCCATCACCCATTCCCTTTCTTCCTCAAGTGCCATACCGACACACACACATGCATGCGCACGCATGCACACAAACAAGACAGACTGCCCCCCTCCTGACCCTCACCCCTCATTTCCATCTCTATGGTATCTCCCGTCAGCAGAGGGGGTTGTGCTGCGTTCTGACACCCACTGAATAAACCATGGATCCCCTACCCCCCTCCACCCCAATGCCATGGTACGGCCTTACGTAACAGGCCCACTTTCACAGCCACACACTCACATTTAGACTGCAGCTAGCTACGACTAACCACTAACTAAGGCTATACTGGGGAGAGAGATGGAGGAGGGGAGAGACCGGGGGGAGGGGAGGCTGAGGAACAGGAGAGAGATGGAGGAGGGGAGAGACCGGGGGGAGGGGAGGCTGAGGAACAGGAGAGAGATGGAGGAGGGGAGAGACCGGGGGAGGGGAGGCTGAGGAACAGGAGAGAGATGGAGGAGGGGAGAGACCGGGGGAGGGGAGGCTGAGGAACAGGGGAGAGATGAAGGAATGGGAGCAAGGGGTGGGAGGGTGAGAGGAGGCAAAGGAGTAGAGAGAGGGGAGGGTAGAGAGAGTGAAAGGAGGGATCATGGGAGGAGGGGAGAGATATGTAAAAGGGACACACTGGGGAGAGGGAGGAGAGGGAGATAGAAATGGGAGAAAGGGGGAAGGGTGAAATGCGGGAGGGAGAGGCAAGAAGTGAGGTGGAGAAGAGAGAGGAAAGATGGGAGAGAGAGGAAGGAGAATGGTATAAAAGAAAAGGGCAGATGGGAACAAGGAGAGGAGGTAAGAGAGTGGCAAACAGGAGTGTGTCTGGGATAGAAAGAAGATATGAAGAAAAAGAGTGATCAGACAGACAAACACACTGATGATCAGACAGACAGACAGACAGACAGACAGACAGACAGACAGACAGACAGACAGACAGACAGAGTGATAGGATGAGATAGTAGAGCGAGAGATATTTAACTTTCCACTCTGGAACAACATCGGTAGGAGGGGTGAGAGGAGAATGGAGAGCAGGAGAAAACAGGTGAAGAGGGACTCTGAGACATAAAGATCTAGTCAGAGTGTAGGAAAGAGGGGGGCTGGGAGAGAGGAGGATTCAGGGACATGTTCTATTCAGCTACCCTGCAGCAGCTATTTGGAACCTCCATTGAAAGCGTTGAGGCCACACAGAAACACAGGGAAAGACCTCGGAAAGGCTCCCTCAGTATTCTGGATTTAGTCCCACCATCCACATTATCATCTGCATTATTATTCACATGATCATCAACATACAATAGCTGAAAGACCTGGCACTGCCTTCAGTTTACTGCCAAACACGTTGTTTTATCAACACGGGAATCCGCATGAATGTTAGTACTGCTAAACTACCCATCCTATTGCCTGCAGCGAACAGTACACACACACACTGCTGTATGGTATTCTGGAGGAAGGAATCTTTATTCAGGTGTGCCAGCCAGTGTGTTTCTCCTCCAGCTGCTCCAGATTAAAACACAGTAGGATTCTACCAGAGAGGATCTGGACCATCTAGAGGATACTGCCTGTTTTAGTTTGATTGACAATGTGGATTCAATCAAGGTCAAACACAAGAATAGTCATTACAACTGTTTCCGACCGTGTGTGTGTGTGTGTATAGGTGCGGGCCCGTGCAGATGTGCAGGAGCTGCGCCAGTGGCAGAGGGAGCTTAGAGAGGATAACCGTGACATCACCAAAACAGTCCAAGAATTCTGGGCTCACCAGGAGAGCCGGGGTGAGTGAACACACACACACACACACACACCTGAGGTAACTGACAAAATAACGGAAACAGTTGAGTAAATCAGGTAGGGATGGGCACGCTTATTCAGATATTCAAATGTCCGAATGTGCATTTTTAGTCTATTTTAACAATGAAAAGGCTTTGTCTAAATGTAATTATTTATGAGACAATGCTACACACAAGGATATGCCATGACATTTGACATTTTTAATTCAAAAAAAATATCTTTTGAATGTAGTTTTATGACATAAAGTACATACCATAGTAGCCTACACGGGTTTCACGTGTGTGTTATTGTCGGACAATCAGTGGCACCGTCTACACTCAGTGGCTCCGTGTGTAGTAAGCAACGTGGGAGATCTCTAATCAATGCAAAATTGAATTAAAATGACAGAATTTAGTTAGTTAAATGAGAAGGAGTAGGCTACAACTATCAGAAACCATCAGGTAAGCTGTTGTTTAATCTGAATGGAGTTGCTGCTGAGGACAGAGCGAGAGCGAGGGAAGGAGAGGGAGAGAATGAGTGCAGGAGAAGGAGGGGGAAGAAATATGGGAAGTGAAGGAGACAGAAGAGAAAATGTCTGCAGGGTTCAGGATGTCTTTGTGACACAGAGGGAGGGGAGGGGGACTGCACACATCTTCAGAAGGAGATGGAGGCAGGAAAGAAGGAGAGAGAGAGAGAGTGAGGGAGATAAATGTCAGCGCGGGTGTGTGTGTGTGTGTTGGGGGGCGCGGGGTAACATCAAATGACACTGTCTTCTGTAAGGATTATCCTACTGCAATGTGTGTGTGTGTGTGTGTGTGTGTGTGTGTGTGTGTGTGTGTGTGTATATAAATATATATAGTGTAGAGCAGCTGGGAATGTAGGCCCTATTCCAGAGAGAAAACCCTGAGCCCTTAATGGCTGACTGGCTGGCATTCCTGGGAGAACGACACAGCTCTGTCCTTGACAACACACACACACTTTACAAATATGCACACACACAAACATAACCACATGCTCAATACATACAGAAGCACAGATTACAATGCACATACATGCACAGAATATCTCCGTCACATACATACAAACAGATATGCTTAAACATACATACACACAGGCAGATGTTTTAACAGCCCTGCACATAGCACGTCTACATTTTGTTTTAGACACACACACACTCCACTCACACACACACACACTGACACATCGGTCTTTTCCACATGACCACCACATTGAGGCACGCATTCCAAAACGACAAAGGCACACACACCACACACATCCAAATAGCTGTGGAGCAGCGAACATTCTTACACTTCCTGGTACACGACACTCCTGCTGCGTGAAGCGAGTGCTGACCTGACATTCCAGCAGGGGGCCTGGGGAGGCTGCGGGATCACAGAAACACACCTGACCTTATGTTCTCAATGGAGATGGAGAGGGACCTCTCTATCTCTCAGCATCAGCACCTGTTGTCAATGGAGACCTCTCTCTACTCTCTACCTCTCAACAGCAGCACCTGGATACAGTATTCTCAATGGGGAGGTACTTCTCTCTATACCTGACTACTGTGTTGTCAATGCAGACCTCTCTACCTCTTCAACATAAGCACCTGACTACTGCGATCTCAATGGAGAGCCCTCTCTCAACATCAGCACCACAGCATTGTACAGTACTTGTGTGTGAGAGAGACCGAGAGATGCATATAGAAAGATGGGAGGAAGGGGTAGATGGTAGAGACAGAGAGACCTTGCTGGGCTGTTTTTGCTGAAGTTGCAGTTTGTTTGTTGTTTTTGGGTGAAATGAACCGAGAGCAGAGCAGCATACAGTGCAGAGTGACGAATGACACAAACCACAGGACCGAGAGAGAAGAGGGGGAGTGTGAGAGAGATGGAGCAGAGAGAGAGAAAGACCTGAAAGAGAGGCAGAGGAAAAGAGAGAACTTGAGATGGGAGAGAGAGAGGAAGAGCGAGACATGAAAGGAGAAAATAAATGGCAACTGTGTGATGCAGCTGCTGCTGCCAGGCTGATCTCATCTGACCCAGTACCATACCATACCCATTCACCATTACACACTTCACAGGCTGATCTCATCTGACCCAGTACCATACCATACCCATTCACCATTACACACTTCACAGGCTGATCTCATCTGACCCAGTACCATACCATACCCATTCACCATTACACACTTCACAGGCTGATCTCATCTGACCCAGTACCATACCATACCCATTCACCATTACACACTTCACAGGCTGATCTCATCTGACCCAGTACCATACCATACCCATTCACCATTACACACTTCACAGGCTGATCTCATCTGACCCAGTACCATACCATACCCATTCACCATTACACACTTCACAGGCTGATCTCATCTGACCCAGTACCATACCATACCCATTCACCATTACACACTTCACAGGCTGATCTCATCTGACCCATACCATACCCATTCACCATTACACACTTCACAGGCTGATCTCATCTGACCCAGTACCATACCATACCCATTCACCATTACACACTTCACAGGCTGATCTCATCTGACCCAGTACCATACCATACCCATTCACCATTACACACTTCACAGGCTGATCTCATCTGACCCAGTACCATACCATACCCATTCACCATTACACACTTCACAGACTGATCTCATCTGACCCAGTACCATACCATACCCATTCACCATTACACACTTCACAGGCTGATCTCATCTGACCCAGTACCATACCATACCCATTCACCATTACACACTTCACAGGCTGATCTCATCTGACCCAGTACCATACCATACCCATTCACCATTACACACTTCACAGGCTGATCTCATCTGACCCATACCATACCCATTCACCATTACACACTTCACAGGCTGATCTCATCTGACCCAGTACCATACCATACCCATTCACCATTACACACTTCACAGGCTGATCTCATCTGACCCAGTACCATACCATACCCATTCACCATTACACACTTCACAGGCTGATCTCATCTGACCCAGTACCATACCATACCCATTCACCATTACACACTTCACAGACTGATCTCATCTGACCCAGTACCATACCATACCCATTCACCATTACACACTTCACAGGCTGATCTCATCTGACCCAGTACCATACCATACCCATTCACCATTACACACTTCACAGGCTGATCTCATCTGACCCAGTACCATACCATACCCATTCACCATTACACACTTCACAGGCTGATCTCATCTGACCCAGTACCATACCATACCCATTCACCATTACACACTTCACAGGCTGATCTCATCTGATCTCATCTGACCCAGTACCATACCATACCCATTCACCATTACACACTTCACAGGCTGATCTCATCTGACCCAGTACCATACCATACCCATTCACCATTACACACTTCACAGGCTGATCTCATCTGACCCAGTACCATACCATACCCATTCACCATTACATACTTCACAGGCTGATCTCATCTGACCCAGTACCATACCATACCCATTCACCATTACACACTTCACAGGCTGATCTCATCTGATCTCATCTGACCCAGTACCATACCATACCCATTCACCATTACACACTTCACAGGCTGATCTCATCTGACCCAGTACCATACCATACCCATTCACCATTACACACTTCACAGGCTGATCTCATCTGACCCAGTACCATACCATACCCATTCACCATTACACACTTCACAGGCTGATCTCATCTGACCCAGTACCATACCATACCCATTCACCATTACACACTTCACAGGCTGATCTCATCTGACCCAGTACCATACCATACCCATTCACCATTACACACTTCACAGGCTGATCTCATCTGACCCAGTACCATACCATACCCATTCACCATTACACACTTCACAGGCTGATCTCATCTGACCCAGTACCATACCATACCCATTCACCATTACACACTTCACAGGCTGATCTCATCTGACCCAGTACCATACCATACCCATTCACCATTACACACTTCACAGGCTGAAACACAAGCACTGGAAATGGCCTAAAAACCTCACCGGCTGAAACATTTCATGACCTCGCCATTAAGGCGGGGACGGACATGGAATTTTGGATGAGGGTTATTGGTCAGCCAAATGGCCGTGGTCATGTTCTAATCATTAGAATAGCACATTTTCTCCTCTACTCCGCTCCTGACTGCATGGGCTGCTGCTGCAGTGAGGTCGACTCGTTTGCTACAACACCTTGCTTGTTTCAGCAAGGAGCAACACAGTTTCATCACGATGTAAAGAGTCCATGTTACCACGGAAATGCCCGACCAGTCAGCTGTTCGTTCCACACAAACACTTACAAAAAATGGTTATGGTGGTTATGGAAATTACTTTAAAAACGTCACCGTCTGAAACATAAGCCCTAGAAATGACTTGGATTGAAACATTATCACTGGAAATTGACTTAAAGACATTCTGAAACATAAGCACTGGAAACAAGCAGGAAAAACCTTCATACTGAGGCGGTCTCAACAGGGTTCTCAGACATGGCCGCCACAGGTCAGGTCAGGCCTGGAGGTCAAGTGTCAGCTGACAGGTGCAGAGCTCAGCACCACATTTATCTATCTCCTCGTGTCCTTGACCTCGTGTACCATGTGAGGAATGTATCTCTGATGACGGTTCAGTGAACACGACAACATAACAAAGCTAGCTATCCCATAGCTCGATAACTCCACAACAGGGTTGGGGTCAATTCCATTTAAATTCAGGATGTAAACTGATATTCCAATTCGAAATAAAACATTTTTCCATACTTTTTGGGGTAAAATTTTCATTTGCTTCCTGTTTACTTGATTGAATTGAAATTTAACCCAAACGCCATCATTAACCAGTGTAAACATAGCAAACCATCATACACAACATTGTGTCTGTGACGTCTACAACACAAATGTATTTCTATCTCTCTCTTTGTTTGAGTATTGTAACTGGTCAAATATCAAGAACTCAATTCTATTCAAGAAAGCTTTGCATCTATGATGTCACGTCTATTGTCTATTACTGAGGCTAACAATAGAACAGGCCTGGCAGCTGTCACCATGAGCTAGTCTACAAACCTCTGAATCGTGTGTGTTTGTGGATAAACTGTATGTTTGGTTTATTTTGTTTTATTCTTCCCTAGTGAGCTCGGCCCTCAATGACCTCAGGGGGGACTCCACCACCCCTCAGACCCCTCAGCTCGGTGGTGGGTACTCCAACTCAGACGTGTCCATCCAGGTGGTCTCCCCCACCCCCCAGAGCACCGTGTTCCACACCCCCACCTCCCAGATGAGTCCTGAGAGCACCGAGTCGCTGACCCCCAGCCTGCAGGGAGTAGAGGACCTGACCAGGGAGGAGAGGACACTAACTGACTCACTGACCCTGCCCGAGGCTGCTGCCGTCACTGCTTTAGCCACCGCTATGGATACCTTTTCCCCATCCTTAGGTAGCCACTGAAAGGCCATAGAGGCTGAGGCAATGTGTGTCCCAAATGGCACCCTATTCCCTATACCAGAGCTGCCCAATCCTGGTCCTGGAGGGCTGAAATACAGTGGCTTGCAAAAGTATTCACCCCCTTGGCATTTTTCCTATTTTGTTGCCTTACAACCTGGAATTGAAATAGATTTTTTTTTGGGGGGGGGGGGGGGTTGTATCATTTGATTTACACAACATGCCTACCAATTTGAAGATGGAAAATATGTTTTTATTCTGAAACAAACAAGAAAAGACAAAAAAAGCGTGCATAACTATTCACCACCCCCAAAGTCAATACTTTGTTGACCCGCCTTTTGCAGCAATTACAGCAGCAAGTCTCTTGGGTTATGTCTCTATAAGCTTGGCACATCTAGCCACTGGCATTTTTTCAAGTTGGATGGGTTCCGCTGGTGCAATCTTTAAGTCATACCACAGATTCTCAATTGGATTGAGGTCTGGGCTTTGACTAGGCCATTCCAAGACATTTAAATGTTTCCCCTTAAACCACTCAAGTGTTTCTTTAGCAGTATGCTTAGGGTCATTGTCCTGCTGGAAGGTGAACCTCTGTCCCAGTCTCAAATCTCTGGGGAAGACAAACAGGTTTCCCTCAATAAATACTTTCTATTTGGCGCCATCCATCATTCCTTCAATTCTGACCAGTTTCCCTGCCGATGACTAACATCCCCACAGCATGATGCTGCCACCACCGTGCTTCACTGGATGGTGTACTCGGTGTGATGAGAGGTGTTGGGTTTGCACCAGACATCGCGTTTTCCTTGATGGCCAAAAAGCTAAATTTTAGTCTCACCTGACCAGAGTATATTCTTCCATATGTTTGGAGAGTCTCCCACATGCCTTTTGGTGAACATCAAACGTGTTTGCTTATTTTCTTCTTTAAGGAATGGCTTTTTTCTGGACACTCTTCCATAAAGCCCAGCTCTGTGGAGTGCAGGCTTAAAGTGGTCCTATGGACAGATACTCCAATCTCCGCTGTGGAGCTTTGCAGCTCCTTTAGGGTTATCTTTGGGCTCTTTGTTGCCTCTCTGATTAATGCCCTCCTTGCCTGGTCTGTGAGTTTTGGTGGGCGGCCCTCTCTTGGCAGGTTTGTTGTGGTGCCATATTCTTTCTTTTTTTATATATAAGGGATCCATGGGATGTTCAACGTTTTGGATAGTTTTTATAACCCAACCCTGATCTGTACATCTCCACAACTTTGTCCCTGGCCTGTTTTGGAGAGCTCCTTGGTCTTCATGGTGTCTCTTGCTTGTTGGTGCCCCTTGCTTAGTGGTGTTGCAGACTCTGGGGCCTTTCAGAACAGAACATATACTGAGATCATGTGACAGATCATGTGACACTTAGATTGCACACAGGTGGACTTTATTTACTTAAATATGTGACTTCTGAAGGTAATTGGTTGCACCAGATCATATTTAGGGGCTTCATAGCGAAGGGGGTGAATACATGAAATACAAATAAAAATACATTCAAATTACAGGTTGTAATGCAACAAAATAGGAAAAACCCCAAGGGGGATGAATACTTTTGCAAGGCCCTGTACTTCTGGTTTTCAGAAGTAATTCAGACCTGGGACACCAGGTGTGTGCAACAATCTACCAGGTAGAAACTAAAACCAGAAATGTGTTGTGTTCCAGGATTGGGCATGCCCTATATAGTGCACTACTTGACCAACAACCTGTCCCTCCATATTGTTTGTGTGGCTAGGGACCTTGCCGACTACGCCAACTGGTCAAAAGTAATACACCTTACAGGGAATAGGGTGCTACGGCAGAGCATGACATGAACATCATCAATGTTATATCAACATCACCACTTTTACACACTATTACTGAGACACTACTGATGAAGAGCATAGGTTACACACTAATATTAGAAACCGTATCGATACGTACTGTAAAGATGACTAGAAACACTGGTAGTCACTAGCACAATGGCTTTGCTCCTCCACAGCGCATAGAAAGGTACATATATTTCCTGTATTTGTCACTTCCTTTTTCCACGAACAAGGTGATAATAATGCTTCAGCTCATGAAACAGACAAATGTTCTCACTCAAAACAGAAATTTAGGGCAGAGAAAAGGATAAGAGCAGATGAACAAAATAGCACATTCTTTTTCCACCTTAGCCTTGTGTCCTGCAAGTCAGGAAGCTGAATGACCCTGTTGATGGAAAGAGGAAGCGAAAGTGAGATCTGAGAAGAGTGATCTCTCAGTGACTGAGAGCAAGCGGATAAACAGGACAGAAATAAAACACTGAAAATGACAAGACAGAGTGTGATGTACTTTACTCCCTCATGGACCTTTTAGAGACCATTGACATTCCATTGGTTTTGAGAGTGCAATTCAGTGTATTGGCAATATATCCACTGTTATATGTCTGAGTGACTTACCTGCAGAGACCCTGCTCATGAAGACCTCACAGTTTTCAATTGGACCAAATCACAGAGCAGAACAGCAGGTTGGCCCTGTGATGGACAGCTGCTGGTCCAATCATGACGCAGCAGCCCCCAGAAGGCCCAGGCCAGGGAAGGGAGAGAGATGTATCTCAGTCAGTAGGTAATTGGATGCCCGGGGCACAGCTGCCACTGGGTTAGGGTGAGGCGATAAAACAGCTCATTTCATTTCGAGGACATTTGATAGGCCTGAGCAACCAGCACTCCACAGTAGAGCTTGGCTGGCTGGCCGGAAACAGTGGGTTCTGTTGCATGGTGAAACTGGATCACATAGCAGTGGGTAGGTAGCATTAGCCCAGCAGGTAGCAGGATTGCTCTACTAGTTTCAATGTTACTGCATGCACTGGCATGAACGCTTTAGCCTGGCCTCACATCTGTATGTGCTTTTGTCAACTCTGACTGGCTGAGGAGTAATCTGGGGAGAAGGTACATCTAGTTGAGGAATAGTCTGGGGTGAAGGTAACTCTTGCTGAGGAGTAGTCTGGGATGAAGGTAACTCTTGCTGAGGAGTAATCTGCGGTGAAGGTAACTCTTGCTGAGGAGTAATCTGGGGTGAAGGTAACTCGCTGGGGAGAAGCTAACTCTGGCTGGGTAGTAGTCTGTGGAGATGGTAACTCTGGCTGGGGAGTAGTCTGGGGAGAAGGTAACTCTGGATGGGGAGTAGTCTGGGGAGAAGGTAACTCTGGCTGGGGAGTAGTCTGGGGAGAAGGTAACTCTGGCTGGGGAGTAGTCTGGGGAGAAGGTAACTGGCTGGGGAGTAGTCTGGGGAGAAGGTAACTCTGGCTGGGGAGTAATCTGGGGTGAAGGTAACTCGCTGGGGAGAAGCTAACTCTGGCTGGGTAGTAGTCTGGGGAGATGGTAACTCTGGCTGGGGAGTAGTCTGGGGAGAAGGTAACTCTGGCTGGGGAGTAGTCTGGGGAGAAGGTAACTCTGGCTGGGGAGTAGTCTGGGGAGAAGGTAACTCTGGCTGGGGAGTAGTCTGGGGAGAAGGTAACTGGCTGGGGAGTAGTCTGGGGAGAAGGTAACTCTGGCTGGGGAGTAGTCTGGGGAGAAGGTAACTCTGGCTGGGGAGTAGTCTGGGGAGAAGGTAACTCTGCCTGGGGAGTAGTCTGGGGAGAAGGTAACTCTGGCTGGGGAGTAGTCTGGGGAGAAGGTAACTCTGGCTGGGGAGTAGTCTGGGGAGAAGGTAACTCTGGCTGGGGAGTAGTCTGGGGAGAAGGTAACTCTGGCTGGGGAGTAGTCTGGGGAGAAGGTAACTCTGGCTGGGGAGTAGTCTGGGGAGAAGGTAACTCTGGCTGGGGAGTAGTCTGGGGAGAAGGTAACTCTGGCTGGGGAGTAGTCTGGGGAGAAGGTAACTGGCTGGGGAGTAGTCTGGGGAGAAGGTAACTCTGGCTGGGGAGTAGTCTGGGGAGAAGGTAACTCTGGCTGGGGAGTAGTCTGGGGAGAAGGTAACTCTGCCTGGGGAGTAGTCTGGGGAGAAGGTAACTCTGGCTGGGGAGTAGTCTGGGGAGAAGGTAACTTTGGCTGGGGAGTAGTCTGGGGAGAAGGTAACTCTGGCTGGGGAGTAGTCTGGGGAGAAGGTAACTCTGGCTGGGGAGTAGTCTGGGGAGAAGGTAACTCTGGCTGGGGAGAAGGTAACTCTGGCTGGGGAGTAATCTGGGGAGAAGGTAACTCTGGCTGGGGAGTAGTCTGGGGAGAAGGTAACTCTGGCTGGGGAGAAGGTAACTCTGGCTGGGGAGTAGTCTGGGGAGAAGGTAACTCTGGCTGGGGATAAGGTAACTCTGGCTGGGGAGTAGTCTGGGGAGAAGGTAACTCTGGCTGGGGAGTAGTCTGGGGAGAAGGTAACTCTGGCTGGGGAGAAGGTAACTCTGGCTGGGGAGTAGTCTGGGGAGAAGGTAACTCTGGCTGGGGATAAGGTAACTCTGGCTGGGGAGTAGTCTGGGGAGAAGGTAACTCTGGCTGGGGAGTAGTCTGGGGAGAAGGCGGAAGCATATACAGACCAGGCTATGACATCTTGGGGATCGGTCACAAACTAGGAAACTTTTTTCTTCTAATCAGGGCCTCAACTATTATGGATATTAGTCCTTCTATACTGGGGATGTGAAGGGTGGAGGGTACTACTGCACTACTCTGAAGATCTGTATTTCAATTTGGCCTATATATCTGTCAATGTCACCTCCCAGTGACGTCTTGACAAACCAACTGAACAGCTTTAACCCTTCCATGTTCAATGTCTGGAACAGAGAGTAAGGAGCAATGAACGAATCAGTCTCGATACCTGTCCCTTTAGCGTCCCAGTAATTCACTATGGACTCTATAGTGGTCGTAAATCAACACGGTTGTGTCCCAAATGGCACCCGCACCCTATTCTATATATAGTGCACTACTTTTGACCAGACCTCTATGTAGGGAATAGGGTGCCATTTGGGACAACTTGGGACAGAGTTCCAGTGGGCCTGTTCTTGTTTAGAAATAAAAACATGATCCATGGAAAGGCGTTAACTACAAACATGACACTTTATTGAACGTTTGCCTGAATGGGTTACAGAATCTGAGAGTTAACTGTTTGTTCTTCTAATCAGGGGAAACATAGTTCTATACATAGGCATGCTGCGTCACTGCACAGTCACATCTGTGAAAACCAATACCACCCCCGTCGGATGCCCCGAATGGAACAGTGTGAAGGCAAGCCAATTCAGGAGTGGACAAGTCAAGGACATGTCAAACCCAGACAGGAGGGGTGTTTACTAATGGGGCTGCCCAGGGGGGGGGAAACGAACTTGACGGAACAGTAGTATGTGTAAAATCTCACCCTAATTTGTTCATAGCATCTTTATAAACACAGACATGAAGATCTAGATCTTTAGTAATTTCATAGAGATTTCCTTCCAAACTGGCAGGGGGTACAGTATTTGGGTAATCTGATGATGTCACAAGCAACTCCAACAGGTTATTTGTGGGCCTTTTGGCCTGTTTTGGACCCTATCCCCTGACACCCCCTACAGTTCTCTACCGTGTCTCTTATACAACCGTCCTTATCTCTCTCTCGTGTTCAAGAAAGCACAGACATAAAACTGTCATCTGATATACGCTAAAAAATATGATTTTTGTCACATGACCTTCACATAAATATAATTAGTATTTAACAGTACGTCTGAGAGAAAGGTACTTACATGTATATAAATGGTGATGAGCATGCACAGATAGGTAGTCATCGACGAGTGCAAAAATCTACTAAGTAACAGTAACTTTTAACTTTTTTTTGTACTCCACATTGAGTGAAAACATCACAAGATTGAAGAATTGAAACCCGCCCCTCTTCGGTTCTGGGAGGGTGAATCTCCACAGTTGTTCCTTGCTTGTTGTCCACCCACAGCCCTGAGGACAGGACCCGTATTCACAAAGCATCTTAGGGTAGGAGTGCTGATCTAGGATCAGGTCTCTCCTGTCCATATAATCTTATTCAGTATTATCTAAAAGGCAGAACTGATCCTATGCCAGCACTCTGAGGCCTGTAGCCTGTCCCACTGGAGCCTGGCACAGTGCAGTCAGAACGGGCCTGGGTCTGCCCCAGAGAGGCCCGAACAAAGCCTGCCTTGGCATGCAGCGCTGTGGGTTAGGGCCATATACAGAATAACCAATCTAGTAATTATATTTCTATGGTTAGGCCTACATGTAGTGCCTGCCTACCTACCCACCAGTGGAGGCTGGTGGGAGGAGCTATAGGAGGACAGGCTCATTGTAATGGCTGGAATGCAATACATGGAATGGTATCAAACACATGGAAATGTTTGACTCCGTTCCATTAATTCCATTCCAGACATTACAATGAGCCTGTCCTCCTATAGCTCCTCCCACCAGCCTCCACTGCTACCCACCCCCCAGTGAAGAGACATCCTGTAGCCCAATGACCCAGGATTACACCAAAAGACCCTTCGGGTCATAGGTCATAGCTCAGAGGTAATTCTACCATCACTGCTCTACTCTCTGCATCACTCTATTATATCACAGACACAGTAGTCATTATCTATGAAGTGCAAAACAACAAGTATTTTTGATTAGCATTATGCAACGAATGTCATATCTCTGAAAAATGTATTACGTTTCCCCATATAATAAAACTGTTACAGCAGACAGTGAAACATGTTTTGACAGAGGATACTGTATAGGAGATTTCCAAAGTTGTCGCAAGTAGGAAAAACCACACCCAAAGTTAGCTAGATGCCTCACAGACAGACCGTTGTGTTTTTCAACGTTAATAATCAAATCAAATGAAATTAAAAACATGGCTAGCATCTTGACATATGTTTTAAAATACTAGTTAAAAAGAACAAAGAAAGACACCAGCAAGAGAAAAATAAAAAACGAAATAATAACAATAAAATCAATCCAGTCACAAATCCGATAAATTAAAATCTAATCATTATTACACTAGTCAGATGCCCAGTGGTTTATATAATATATTAGGCTGGTGTCTAAAAACAATCATCCTCTACAGTCAAAAAGAAATCTAACCAAAACAAGCTATACAGCACTACTATATACAGTCTCTCTCTCGTAAGGGGAGAGCTGGTAAGTATGTAAGGGAGAGGGAGACTGAAAACAGAGACCTTGCTGTAACACAAGAGTCTTTCTTGGCACAGAAAACGGTAGTTACCAGCACAGAGGGACGAGAGGAGGGAGAGAGGCTTCTCAGATAAGGAGGACAGCACAGAGCAGTGCTGCCTTCCCCACAGACAGACACACACACACACTGGGGAAAGAGCCATTTTGTCACACAGATACGTTTGCTGATTGGGGGGGAAGTCAAAGCGATGTAGCCGTCACATAGACCATTGTAACCCCTCCCCTCTGGACTGGCTCCTCCCTTCCTCTCTCTAGCTACCCATCCCCCTTTTCTTCCCCAGTCCTCCCCACAGGCTTATAGCTGATCTCACAGTATACTATATCTGATCATTCACAGGGACCAGGACAGGCAGTTCCACACCCCAGTCAGGGCTTGTCTATATATAGGCTGACAGTATGGGGTTGTGTATCTGGAGCTGACCAAGACGTCTGGAACTCTGGATCCATTTCTCAGGCTCACTGGAAACCAGTCTGGAGGAAATGGGAGAGGCACAGCCAGGACTGGAACAGGACTGGAGCTGTGTATTGCACAGTTGTTGTATATCCTCCCAACACTGATCAAATCAATAACACACGCACACACGCACAAGTGTGCACACACACACAAACAGATAGAACATGTTTTTTATCTCTATGCACACACACACACACGTTTGAAAAAACAAAACAGTAAAAGGGAAGTCCATCTCCTCCCCGCCGACCCATTTCTCTCTGATATAAAGGGACAGTTGGTTCAGTCCTGCTGGTTCAGAAAGTCTCTGTGGTCACAGGAGAACATGGTGGGAAAACACAGCCTGTCTGACCTATATACACAGTCCCTGTCTGACACCCTGTCTGTCCAATCAAGATACCCTCCTCACTGACTGACATCCTGTCCATCCAATCAGCATCCCCGGATTCCCCCGGTTCCTACTGTTCGTCCAGTAGAAGCTTAGCTCTGTCCGCCAGGTGCTAGGTGAGCTGGATAGGTGTATAGTAGTTTGCGGTCATATTGTCGTTATGGTTAGTTGGACCGCAGCCTGGGTGGGTTCACAGTTTGGGGTTAGACAAGTGGAAAGACGAGATGAGTAGAGGTGAGTCCCGGTTACTCAGTAAAGGTGAGTCCAGGTTACTCAGTAGAGGTGAGTCCAGGTTACCCAGTAGAGGTGAGTCCAGGTTACTCAGTAGAGTTGAGTCCAGGTTACTCAGTAAAGGTGAGTCCAGGTTACTCAGTAGAGGTGAGTCCAGGTTACTCAGTAAAGGTGAGTCCAGGTTACTCAGTAGAGGTGAGTCCAGGTTACTCAGTAGAGGTGAGTCCAGGTTACTCAGTAGAGGTGAGTCCAGGTTACTCAGTAGAGGTGAGTCCAGGTTACTCAGTAGAGGTGAGTCCAGGTTACTCAGTAGAGGTGAGTCCAGGTTACTCAGTAGAGGTGAGTCCAGGTTACTCAGTAAAATTGAGTCCAGGTTACTCAGTAGTAGTGATTATTGGTGCAAGGAGTATTTTTTGGGGGGGGTCCAGAGTCTTGGAGTAGAGCCAGTAAAGATGAGGTACACACACATATATACACAGGTAACTGACAAGATAATGGAAACACTTGAGTAAATGAGGTGGGGATGGGCACACTTATTCAGATATTCAAATATCCAAATGGACGTTAGTATTTGAATACTTGTGAGAGTTTTCATTTTTAGTCTATTTTAACAATGAAAAGGCTTTGTCTAAATGTAATTATTTATGAGACAATGCTACACACAAGGATATGCCATGACATTTTAAATTCTTAATTCAATAAAACTATATTTTGAATGTAGTTTTATGACATAAAGTACATACCATAGTAGCCTACACGGGTTTCACGTGTGTGTTATTGTCGGCCAATCAATGTGGCACCGTCTACACTCAGTGGCTCCGTGTGTAGTAAGTAACGTGGGAGATCTCTAATCAATGCAAAATGGAATTAAAATGACAGAATTTAGTTAGTTAAATGAGAAGGAGTAGGCTACAACTACCAGAAACCATCAGGTGAGCTGTTGTTTAATCTGAATGGAGTTATTGTAGACAAGGACAGGAAGCACAGCAAAATAACCTTAAGTACTTTTAGCCTAGGTAGCTAGCTAGCTGGCTAATATAGCTGGCTAACATAGCTAGCTTCTTTAGATTGATTTGATGCATACAAGACAGGCACTACCAGATGGGATGATGGATAACCTATGGAATCTACAAATGTGTTTAATTAGTCTGTATGGCTACTCTCTCTCTCGAAAAACTCACTGGCACCTGCCAATCACACATGCAAGCAAGTGGGACGCAAGTAGCATAGGCTGCACAGCAATCTAATTCCCAAGTTTAAACAACTCGACTATCCAGATATCCCCTACAAAAATCATGATTTTATTTGAATAGTGAAAGTATTTCAAATGCCCATCCCTAAAATGAGATATTGAAAGCAGGTGCTTCTACACAGGTGTTGTTCCTGAATTAATTAAGCAATTAACATCCCATCATTCTTAGAGTCAGGTATAAAAATGCTGAGCAGGCAATTATTTTGGCTACCATAACTATCCCCCCTTAGGATGATAATTCCCCCATCCACAGGGCACGAGTGGTCACTGAATGGTTTGATGAGCATGAAAACGATGTAAACCAAATCTCAGTCACCAGATCTCAACCCAATTGAATACTTATGGGAGATTCTGGAGTGATGTCTGACACAGTGTTTCCACCACCATCAACAAAACAACAAATGATGGAATTTCTCATGGAAGAATGGTGTCGCCTGCCTCCAACAGAGTTCCAGACACTTGTAGATTCTATGTCGAGGTGCATTGAAGCTGTTCTCATGGTGGCCCAACACCCTATTAAGACACTTTATGTTGGTGTTTCCTGTATTTTGACAGTTACCTGTAGGCACACACTGGCTAGAGAGGTTGGAGTTTAAGCCATACTTGTCCGTGTGTTATTCTATTGTGTGAGGGGCTGTGGTGAGGCACAGGGCTGTAAGGTACCGTACCTACAGGAGGATGGAGGACAGAACACTGGCTAGAGAGGTTGGAGTTTAAGCCATACTTGTCCGTGTGTTATTCTGTGGTGAGGTACAGGTCTGTAAGGTACCGTACCTACAGGAGGATGGAGGACAGAACAAAACATTCTGCTTTAGAAGAGTTTCTCCCAAAATAAACAACAAAAACAGAGCAAATATCTCAAAAGGGAGAGAGGTTTCACAGTTTTTCAGAAGTTATACAGTGGCTTAGTAGTCTCGTGGGGGTAAACTTGACTCATACAAAAGAAACCTGACAGTCAACATTTCAAACCTCACATCTCCCAGATGAAAATGGTCTCCACAGCATTTGCAACCAAAATAGGGTTGTTTTTAAGTTGAATATCTCCTACAGTGATTTAACTTCAAAACTACCTGTAATGTTTTGATCTGTCCTCCATACCTGCTCTCCCCCTCAGTCACACTCATTCAGTGGTTGGTTGGTGTCTTTGATTAACACAGGGTGGGTGGTGTGTGTAAGCCCTCTGTAAGTCATCTGTTTAACTGTCTGTCCCCATACGCACATAGAGATCTGGGGGGGGGGGGGGGGGGGGGGGGGTCCTGATGGTGTCCATGTTATAGTTATCCTCTCTGGGTTATTCCTCTGTCCAAGGACCCTTCATCCCTTCTTCATCACCCCATTCTTCCTTCCTCTTCTTCTTCATCTCTGTCCTTCACCACAGCTGCCGCCCCGTATAGGTCGGGGGTGCGGAGGGGACCTGTGAAAGGGAGGAGTGGGAGAAAGAAATGGGACGTCAGTTTGGTCATATACAGTGTTTGAAGTTGAGAGACACCTATGTAAACACACACACACCGCATACACACCACACCACACCACACCACACACACCACACGTTCCTGATAAGAGGTTATATTTTGATTGTTGCCTGTATTACATCTTCAAAACCCCTTATTTCCTCTTTATCTTCCTCCTCTCTCTTCCTCCTCTCTCTTCCCCTCTCTCTTCCCCTTCTCTCTTCCTCCTCCCTCTTCCCCTCTCTCTTCCCCCTCTCTCTTCCTCCTCCTCTTCCTCCTCTCTCTTCCTCCTCTCTCTTCCTCTTCTCTCTTCCTCCTCTCTCTTCCTCCTCTCTCTTCCTCCTCTCTCTTCCTCCTCTCTCTTCCTCCTCTCTCTTCCTCCTCCCTCTTCCCCTCTCTCTTCCTCTTCTCTCTTCCTCCTCTCTCTTCCTCCTCTCTCTTCCTCCTCTCTCTCCTCCTCTCTCTTCCCCTCTCTCTTCCTCTTCTCTCTTCCTCCCTCTCTCTTCCTCCTCTCTCTTCCTCCTCTCTCTTCCTCCTCCCTCTTCCCCTTCTCTCTTCCTCCTCCCTCTTCCCCTTCTCTCTTCCTCCTCTCTCTTCCCCTCTCTTCCTCCTCTCTCTTCCCCTTCTCTCTTCCTCCTCCCTCTTCCCCTTCACTCTTCCTCCTCTCTCTTCCTCCTCCCTCTTCCCCTTCTCTCTTCCTCCTCCCTCTTCCCCTTCTCTCTTCCTCCTCTCTCTTCCCCTCTCTCTTCCTCCTCCCTCTTCCCCTCTCTCTTCCTCCTCCCTCTTCCCCTTCTCTCTTCCTCCTCCCTCTTCCCCTTCTCTCTTCCTCCTCCCTCCTTTCCCTCTCTCTTCCTCCTCTCTCTTCCTCCTCTCTCTTCCTCCTCTCTCTTCCTCCTCTCTCTTCCTCCTCTCTCTTCCTCCTCCCTCTTCCCCTTCTCTCTTCCTCCTCCCTCTTCCCCTTCTCTCTTCCTCCTCTCTCTTCCCCTCTCTTCCTCTTCTCCTCTTCCCCTTCTCTCTTCCTCCTCCCTCTTCCCCTTCACTTCCTCCTCTCTCTTCCTCCTCCCTCTTCCCTTCTCTCTTCCTCCTCCCTCTTCCCCTTCCTCTTCTCTCTTCCCCTCTCTCTTCCTCCTCCCTCTTCCCCTTCTCTCTTCCTCCTCCCTCTTCCCCTTCTCTCTTCCTCCTCCCTCTTCCCCTATCTCTTCCTCCTCCCTCTTCCCCTTCTCTCTTCCTCCTCTCTCTTCCCCTCTCTCTTCCTCCTCCCTCTTCCCCTCTCTCTTCCTCCTCCCTCTTCCCCTTCTCTCTTCCTCCTCCCTCTTCCCCTTCACTCTTCCTCCTCTCTCTTCCTCCTCCCTCTTCCCCTTCTCTCTTCCTCCTCTCTCTTCCTCCTCCCTCTTCCCCTTCACTCTTCCTCTTCTCTCTTCCTCCTCCCTCTTCCCCTTCTCTCTTCCTCCTCCCTCTTCCCCTTCTCTCTTCCTCCTCTCTCTTCCCCTCTCTCTTCCTCCTCCCTCTTCCCCTTCTCTCTTCCTCCTCTCTTCCCCTTCTCTCTTCCTCCTCCCTCTTCCCCTCTCTCTTCCTCCTCCCTCTTCCCCTTCTCTCTTCCTCCTCCCTCTTCCCCTTCTCTCTTCCTCCTCCCTCTTCCCCTTCTCTCTTCCTCCTCTCTCTTCCTCTTCCCTCTTCCCCTTCTCTCTTCCTCCTCTCTCTTCCTCTTCCCTCTTCCCCTTCTCTCTTCCCCTCTCTTCCCCTCTCTCTTCCTCCTCTCTCTTCCCCTCTCTCTTCCCCTTCTCTCTTCCCCTTCTCTCTTCCCCTCTCTCTTCCTCCTCTCTCTTCCCCTCTCTCTTCTCCTCTCTCTTCCCCTCTCTCTTCCTCCTCTCTCTTCCTACTCTCTCTTCCCCTCTCTCTTCCTCCTCTCTCTTCCCTTCTCTCTCTTCCCCCTCTCTCTTCCTCCTCTCTCTTCCTCCTCTCTTCCCCTCTCTCTTCCTCCTCTCTGCCTTTTTTCTCTCGATTCAGCCTCAACAGCTAATCCTGCTCTTTTATGCAGGAGAGAGCATCATTTCCAGAACTCCCCTCCTTTCCTTTCCCTACTACCTACTAAAGTACATTAATACCACTCTGATGTAGGTGGCAGGTCTATGAGCATAATACTAGGAGGGAGACCATTTGGTTCACAGGTAAACGTTCCCAGAGCTTTAGCTGGGCGGTGGCTCAGTGATTTCTGGCTGTTTTCTAGTTCCAGATTCTGCCTCTAATGTAGTGGCAGGTGTCAGAGCAGAGACTGGGAGGGAGCCATTTTAAAACGTTCCCAGAACGTAAGCTGAAAGTTGGCTCAGCGATTTTCTGGACGCGTGGCTCCAGACTCTGCCAGGTCAGCAACGTTTATTTATAGCGAGGTGATTGGAGGTTAGTCACATGCGCTAGGGAGCTCACCCAACCATCCTGGGGCTATAAAGGGTGTGACTGGGCCAGGGGCACAGCTGCATCCCTCACACTGGAGAGATGGCTCTAGTCTGCAGCCCAGGGAACCCACTCCCTCATTCACGCACGCACACACACACACACACGCACACACACACACACACACACACATACACACACACACACACACACACACACATAATGTATATGTGTTGTGTATATGTGGCTTATACCTAATATGTGTGGCTTTCTAGCGCAGAATAATAATTTGAGTTTGTATACCTGTGAATGGTAGCGTGTGACAGGGGTGTAAACGTGGGTGTAAATGTGTGTGTGCTCACTTCCCAGGTGAGTGAGAGTATGTTTCTATATATGTGTAAGTGTCTACACTGCTTTCTTGCTCAGGATCATAATCCGAGTTTGAATAGAGGTTGTGAATGGATGTGCAGCGTGGTCGGATGTGTAAACGTACAATATGAGAACTCACCGCTCCCCCATTCAGGATCATGGTCATCTCAGTGGGCTGGTACACGTTGCTGCGGAAGGGGGCACTGGGTCTGGGCGCTGTGTTACCATTATGATGACCTGCACTCCTCAGACCTGGCACAGCAGAGGAACAACGATATTATGTTATTCTCTTCTGCAAACACATTCATTCATCCATTCTACATTAAGATCGACACAGGAACAGATGCCTAATCTGTACTTTTAACACACATGCTGTACAGGTACTGTTTGTACCACGACAAGAACCACTGCTCTTTTTAACCCAGTATGGTAATATCACTATGTCACTATGTCCTACATCCAACCCCATACACAGAAACATGCATGTAAAACCTCAGTAGAGCTGTACTGAGCTTGTAAGCATGAATTTTAATATACATTTGAAAGTCAAAGTCTCTTGTTACCTGCAGTGTTTTCGTCAAAGCCGTAGCCCTGGTTCTCCGGAAACTGCCTGTGTGAGAGGGGGATGTCCTCGTCGAAGCTGGTCTCCCTCATGCGGGACGGGGCCTGGGACGTGTCAAAATAGTCAGGGGCGGAGGGTTGTGGCGGGGAGCAGAGACAGGAGTGTGCCTCGGGCACGGCGTGGAACAGGAGGAGGAGCCAACCCTGTGCCACCAGTGCTATCGCCAATGCTGGATCGTCCCAGTCCGGGGACCGCCCCAGCCAGGCGTTACCGTAGAGATAGAAGCCCACCCAGGCAACCCAGAGGAGGAGGGACAACAGACAGGCGGAGAGGAGCCAGACCGCGTTACAGCGCCACTGCCGGATCTTCCCACAGAGAGCGAAGGAGGCCGCCCCCAGCGCGGCTAGCAGTAGCGCAAGCACATAGCTACAGGCTAAGGAGAAGTCCAGAGGCAGGTACTGGCAGGCCGCTCTGCCCTCCCTGAGCACCGTGAGCAGGAGCCACTCGGCGGCGATGATCCCCTGGACGGCGCTCAGCCCCAGGGCCAGGCCGGTCAGAGTGCAGCCCCCCGGGCTCCGGCGCTCGCTGCCCAACCTCCGGAGCCGCACACCCTGGACCAGCAGGCAGGAGAAGCACAGGGCGAAGAGCAGGCCCCAGAGGGCACGGCGCAGAAGACACAGCTGTTCGTCACGCTCGATGAGGTAGGCGAAACTGAGGCCGAACAGGCCCAGGATGCCCAGGAGCAGGAGGAGAATGGGTCCCACGCCGCTGCGCTTCTCCGCCTCGCTCACGTGGTGTAGTCGGCAGAGGATGATCAGGCCCAGTAAAATGGCAGCCAGGGCGCCGCCGGCCGCTGCAGATTCAACCGCCACGCCCCAAACAGAGTCCAGGTCACAGAGGAGGGTGTAGGGGCGCACCAGGCCCCAGCCACACCCCCGGGGCACTGCCAACGTGTCCTCATCAGGGTCCTGGGAGGAACCACGCTGGACCACGGAGAGGAGGAGGAGGACAGGGAAGAACGCCATCTCTAAGAGGAGGAGGGAGGAGAGAGGGTAGAGAAACAGTCATTTCTGGATCAAAATGTGCAAAGTGAAACAAAGTGTGACAAGTAAATCGTCTACTGTAAATCTGGCTGTGTTTTTTTATGAAACAAGTGATCACTGTGTGAGTGACAGTGTATGTACATGGAAGTGTTATCCAACGGCACACACGCACCCACACTTCCTGTATCCACAACAGGAGCACAGTGACTCTCTCCTTCCATCCTGTAAATGGCCAGAGGTCAACACACAGCCAAGAGGCTCCTTACCAACATTACACACTGATAGCTTCAACATACGTACACATACACTGACTACACCAATGCATGCATGCACACACACCCAGACAAATGCATATATACACACACAAAATGATGAGCATTAACTAGATATTTCCAGAACAAGAGCATTCAAGTAAACAAACCATTCATATGGTTTTACCATGAAGCTGAGAGTCGGAGGTTGGAAATGTACTTGTTTTGAAAGGAGAACATTGAGTTACCGGTAGTCTTTATAACATCAGTATCCACAGACAGAGTCATACTCAGAGAAAACACTGCTCACTGTCTGAGCGGACGCGGGAAGGCATGTAGAATCATATCAATGGAGGCTGGTGGGAGGAGCTATAGAATGAGGATCGTTGGTTTTGGATGGGGGTCATGTACGTAAGTGTTTCAGTAACAATCTTATCGATATTTTAGGGAAATATTTAGCTGATTTGATAAATCACTTGGGAAGGACAGGCTCAATGTAATGGCTAGAATGGAATTATGGGAACAGAGTCAAACATCAATCAAATTTCAAATCAAATGTAGTTACATCAGCAGATGACACAAAGTGCTGTACAGAAACCCAGCCTAAAACCCCAAACAGCAAGCAATACAGGTGTAGAAGCACGTGGTTTCTATATGTTTGATGTGTTTGACTCCGTTCCATTGCCTACATTCCAGCCATTACAATGAGCCCGTCCTCCTATAGCTCCTCCCACCAGCCTCCACAGGATCATATATATATCAGGAATAGAAGAACAGGCAGACAGAGGAGCTGACAGCATCATGTTGTTTAGGTAAGACACTGAGACGAGGCATATTGCATAGGTAAAACACACACACACACACATTTAAAATGAAGATCTTCAGAAAGCACTGACAGCCAGAGTAGGGCAACTGAGGAAATCAATATCACCTCACAGTGACTGTCTGTTTCTCCATCACATTAACTCCCTATCCCATTCTATCCTATCCCATTCTATCCTATCCCATCCTATCCTATCCCATCCCATTCTATCCTATCCCATCCCATCCTATCCCATTCTACCCTATCCCATCTTATCCCATCCTGTCTCATCCTAACCTATCCCACCCTATCCCATCCTATCCCACCCTATCCCATTCTACCTTATCCCATCCTATCCCATCCTATCCTATCCCATCCCATCCTATCCCATTCTATCCTATCCCATTTTATCCCATTCTATCCTATCCCATCCTATCCTATCCCATCCTATCCCATCCCATTCTATCCTATCCCATCCCATTCTATCCCATCCCATCCCATTCTATCCTATCCCATCCTATCCCATCCCATCCTATCCCATTCTATCTTATCCCATCCCATCCTATCCCATCCTATCCTATCCCATCCCATCCTATCCCATCCTATCCCATCCCATCCTATCCCATTTTATCCTATCCCATCTCATCCTATCCCATTCTATCCTATCCCATCCCATCCTATCCTATCCCATCCCATCCTTTCCCATTCTATCCCATCCCATCCTATCCCATTCTATCCTATCCCATCTCATCCTATCCCATTCTATCCTATCCCATCTCATCCTATCCCATTCTATCATATCCCATCTCATCCTATCCCATTCTATCATATCCCATTCTATCATATCCCATCCTATCCCATCCCATCCTATCCCATCCCATCTCATCTCATCCCATTCTATCGTATCCCATCCTATCCCATCCCATCCCATCCTATTCTATCCCATCTCATCCTATCCCCTTCTATCGTATCCCATTTGGCCGCCTTTCGTTCCAGTTCTCTGCTGCCTGTGACTGGAACGAATTGCAAAAATCGCTGAAGTTGGAGACTTTTATCTCCCTCACCAACTTCAAACATCTGCTATCTGAGCAGCTAACCGATCGCTGCAGCTGTACATAGTCTATTGGTAAATAGCCCACCCATTTTCACCTACCTCATCCCCATACTGTTTTTATTTATTTATTTTTCTGCTCTTTTGCACACCAATATCTCTACCTGTACATAACCATCTGATCATTTATCACTCCAGTGTTAATCTGCATAATTGTAATTATTTGCCTACCTTCTCATGCCTTTTGCACACAATGTATATATAGACTCCCCTTTTTTCTACTGTGTTATTGACTTGTTAATTGTTTACTCCATGTGTAACTCTGTGTTGTCTGTTCACACTGCTATGCCTTATCTTGGCCAGGTCGCAGTTGCAAATGAGAACTTGTTCTCAACTAGCCTACCTGGTTAAATAAAGGTGAAATATTTTTTTTTTTTTTTTAAATAAAATAAAAAATATGGTATCCCATCCTATCCCATCACATCCTACCCTATCCCATCTTATCCCATCCTATCCCACCCTATCCCGTTCTACCCTATCCCATCCCATCCTATCCTATCACATCCTACCCTATCCCATCTTATCCCATCCTGTCTCATCCTACCCTATCCCATCCTATCCCACCCTATCCCGTTCTACCCTATCCCATCCCATCCTATCCTATCACATCCTACCCTATCCCATCTTATCCCATCCTGTCTCATCCTAACCTATCCCACCCTATCCCATCCTATCCCACCCTATCCCATTCTACCTTATCCCATCCTATCTCATCCTACCCTATCCCATCCCATCCTATCCCATCCTATCCAATCCCATTTTATCCTAATCTACTCTATCCTTTCCCATCCTATCCCATCCTACCCTATCCCATCCCATCCTATCCTCCTATCCCATCCTATCTCATCCTACCCATTTCCCATCCTATCCTATCCCATCTCATCCTACCCTATCCCATCCCATCCTATCCAATCCCATTTTATCCTAATCTTCCCTATCCCTTTCCATCCTATCCTATCCCATCCTATCCTATCCTATCCCATCCTACCCTATCCCATCCTATCCTATCCCATCCAATCCCATCCTATCTCATCCTACCCTATCCCATCCTATCCAATCCCATTTTATCCCAATCTTCCCTATCCCTTTCCATCCTATCCTATCCCATCCTACCCTATCCCATCCTATCCTATCCCATCCCATCCTATCCAATCCCATTTTATCCTAATCTTCCCTATCCCTTTCCATCCTATCCTATCTCATCCTATCCTATCCCATCCTATCCTATCCCATCCTATCCCATCCTATCCTATCCCATCCTATCCAATCCCATTTTATCCTAATCTTCCCTATCCCTTTCCATCCTATCCTATCCCATCCTACCCTATCCCATCCTATCCTATCCCATCCCATCCTATCCAATCCCATTTTATCCTAATCTTCCCTATCCCTTTCCATCCTACCCTATCCCATCCTACCCTATCCCATCCTACCCTATCCCATCATACCCTATCCCATCCTATCCCATCCTATCCCATCCTATCCTATCCTACCCTATCCCATCCTATCCCATCCTACCCTATCCCATCCTACCCTATCCCATCCTATCCTATCCCATCCTACCCTATCCCATCCTACCCTATCCCATCCTACCCTATCCCATCCTATCCCATCCTATCCCATCCTACCCTATCCCATCCTACCCTATCCCATCCTACCCTATCCCATCCCATCCCATCCTCATATCCTATCCTATCCCATCCTACCCTATCCCATCCTACCCTATCCCATCCTACCCTATCCCATCCTACCCTATCCTATCCTATCCCATCCTAACAAAACAAATACACAAGACGATCCCTCATAAGTCTCTAAAGAGACAACGAACACACTGTAGGATCAGTATGTAAGGCTGTATCTAAACTCACAAACACACACACACATTCACACTGACACACCAGCCTGTTTTTAAACCAGCCTAGTAACAGTCAACAACATCTGTCCGGTCCCTTCACGACACATCACACACTGACCTTTCAGACATACTTTCCTATCTGCCTCATACAGTCAATAGCACTGCATTCATTTTAAACCTTCACCACGCATCACTCTAACACACACAACCACACAAATACAACACAGACCCTACACAACCCTTTCACCCTGTTCACACTATCATGCCCACCCAAACCAAACTGTGTTGGCTGACATAACAACACAGACCCTACACAACCCTTTCACTCTGTTCACACTATCATGCCCACCCAAACCAAACTGTGTTGGCTGACATAACACAGACCCTACACAACCCTTTCACTCTGTTCACACTATCATGCCCACCCAAACCAAACTGACTGGCTGACATATTGTCTTTGCACATTGTCCTTTTTAGCATGGTTCCTGCAACTACAGAATGTTGGATGTGTACACAACCCAGCTCAGTGCAGTTTGGTTAGGCTCAGTAATGGGAAAAGCCCTGTGGTTAGCCTTAATTAGGTCTGGCTCATGGAAATAACCTGGGGTCGCTGATAGTGGTGGTGGGATCCAAAAGAGAAAAATACACAATTTTGGATTCATGAATGTTGGCATTAAACCCCTCTATCAGGGTGTTGGTTCGCTCCAAGGCAGCTTAGACTAATTCAGATTACAGACAGCTTTATGAGTGTGTCGAGGATATCTGGTGCAGCAAGGCTTCCAGCCACTGTCTTTATCTGAGCTATGCTATATCTGAGCTATGCTATATCTGTTCTATGCTATATCCGAGCTATGCTATATCTGTTCTATGCTATATCTGAGCTATGCTATATCTGTTCTATGCTATATTTGAGATATGCTATATCTGTTCTATGCTATAGCTGAGCTATGCTATATCTGAGCTATGCTATATCTGAGCTATGCTATATCTGAGCTATGCTATATCTGTTCTATGCTATATCTGAGCTATGCTATATCTGTTCTATGCTATATCTGAGCTATGCTATATCTGTTTTATGCTATATCTGTTCTATGCTATATCTGTTCTATGCTATATCTGCGCTGTGCTATATCTGTGCTGTGCTATATCTGCGCTATGCTATATCTGTGCTATGCTATATCTGTGCTATGCTATATCTGTGCTATGCTATATCTGCTTCTAGGTGCCATTAATAGACAGTAACATAATATTTACATCAGTGGCAGTCGGTGCCATTTAAGATTAGGGAGGACAATTTATTGGACTTATTTATATTACAGCATATTGGATGACTGTCATTCATATTCTATTCACCCAGTTCAATGTAACAGCAATAACTTTAGGCTACTAGCCTACATAACTCACATGTTCCCTATACCCATCATGAGGTTGCTACATCCTATCCTTTGAATGAAAACTTACAATGTAGATGCACAGGTTGATAGACAAATTGGAGTAATCAGGGTGACAGACAGTGACACATTCAATACCACCTTGCGCGCTCTTTCCTGCATCTAGCTGATAAGGGGGAATCATTCGTCCAAACAGTTGCCAACAAGAGTTTCTATTGGACAAATTCCGGTAGGTTTATCCTCATTTCATTCCGTTTTCTTCCATTTAAGAAATGTTTTTCAACAGAATCGGCGGAATGAATACACCCCTGATCACACAGTTCACCTTCATAGCAGCCACATACAAACAGCAACATCACTTGCTTGTTGTTGTATAATTCCTTCTCGCATCAACACGCTGTTACGGTGCGTGAATGAGGACCCAAAAGCGAATCAACTTAAACAGAGCTTCTTTAATTACCAAACATAGGTAGGCTCAGATGGACCGGCAGATTCCGACAGGACAGGACAAGGTTACAGCAAACATGACGACAGTCTGGTTCAGGCATGAATGACACAAACAAACAAGAATCCGACAAGGACAGGAGCAGAAACAGAGAGAGATATTGGGACCTAATCAGAGGGAAAAAAGGGAACAGGTGGGGAACGGGGTGAATGGGTAGTTAGAGGAGACAAGGGACAGCTGGGGGAAAGCGGGGGAGAAAAGGTAACCTAACACGACCAGCAGAGGGAGACAGGGTGAAGGGAAAGGACAGAGACAAGACAACATGACAGTACATGACAGTACCCCCCCACTCACCGAGCGCCTCCTGGCGCACTCGAGGAGGAAACCTGGCGGCAACGGAGGAAATCATCAATCAGCGCACGGTCCAGCACGTCCCGAGAGGGAACCCAACTCCTCTCCTCAGGACCGTACCCCTCCCAGTCAACTAGGTACTGATGACCACGGCCCCGAGGACGCATGTCCAAGATTTTACGGACCCTGTAGATAGGTGCGCCCTCGACAAGGATGGGGGGGGGGGGGGGAAGACGAGCGGGGGCGCGAAGAACGGGCTTAACACAGGAGACATGGAAGACCGGGTGGACGCGACGAAGATATCGCGGAAGAAGAAGTCGCACTGCGACAGGATTAATGACCTGAGAGATACGGAATGGACCAATGAACCGCGGGGTCAACTTGCGAGAAGCCGTCTTAAGGGGAAGGTTCTGAGTGGAGAGCCAAACTCTCTGACCGCGACAATATCTAGGGCTCTTAGTTCTACGCTTATTAGCAGCTCTCACAGTCTGCGCCCTATAACGGCAAAGTGCAGACCTGACCCTCTTCCAGGTGCGCTCGCAACGTTGGACAAAAGCCTGAGCGGAGGGGACGCTGGACTCGGCGAACTGAGATGAGAACAACGGAGGCTGGTACCCGAGGCTACTCTGAAAAGGAGATAGCCCGGTCGCAGACGAAGGAAGCGAGTTGTGGGCGTATTCTGCCCAGGGGAGCTGTTCTGACCAAGACGCAGGGTTGCGAAAAGAAAGACTGCGTAAGATGCGACCAATAGTCTGATTGGCCCGTTCTGCTTGACCGTTAGACTGGGGGTGAAAGCCGGAAGAGAGACTGACGGAAGCCCCAATCAAACGGCAAAACTCCCTCCAAAATTGAGACGTGAATTGCGGACCTCTGTCCGAAACGACGTCTGACGGAAGGCCATGAATTCTGAAAACACTCTCGATGATGATTTGTGCCGTCTCTTTAGCAGAAGGAAGCTTAGCAAGGGGAATGAAATGAGCCGCCTTAGAGAACCTATCGACAACCGTAAGAATAACAGTCTTCCCCGCTGACGAAGGCAGTCCGGTGACAAAATCTAAGGCGATGTGAGACCACGGTCGAGAGGGAATAGGAAGCGGCCTGAGACGGCCGGCAGGAGGAGAGTTACCGGACTTAGTCTGCGCGCAGACCGAACAAGCAGCCACGAAACGACGCGTGTCATGCTCCCGGGTGGGCCACCAGAAACGCTGGCGAATGGAAGCAAGCGTACCCCGAACGCCAGGGTGGCCGGCTAACTTGGCAGAGTGAGCCCACTGAAGAACGGCCAGACGAGTAGGAACGGGAACGAAAAGAAGGTTCCTAGGACAAGCGCGCGGCGACGGAGTTTGAGTGAGTGCTTGCTTTACCTGCCTCTCAATTCCCCAGACAGTCAACCCGACAACACGCCCCTCAGGGAGAATCCCCTCGGGGTCAGTGGAGGCTACTGAAGAACTGAAGAGACGAGACAAAGCATCAGGCTTGGTGTTCTTAGAGCCCGGACGATAAGAAATCACGAACTCGAAACGAGCGAAAAACAGCGCCCAACGCGCCTGACGCGCATTAAGTCGTTTGGCAGAACGGATGTACTCAAGGTTCCTATGGTCAGTCCAAACGACAAAAGGAACGGTCGCCCCCTCCAACCACTGTCGCCATTCGCCTAGGGCTAACCGGATGGCGAGCAGTTCGCGGTTACCCACATCATAGTTACGTTCCGACGGCGACAGGCGATGAGAAAAATACGCGCATGGGTGGACCTTGTCGTCAGAGAGGGAGCGCTGAGAAAGGATGGCTCCCACGCCCACCTCTGACGCGTCAACCTCGACAACGAACTGTCTAGAGACGTCAGGTGTAACAAGGATAGGAGCGGATGTAAAACGATTCTTGAGGAGATCAAAAGCTCCCTGGGCGGAAACGGACCACTTAAAGCACGTCTTGACAGAAGTAAGGGCTGTGAGAGGAGCTGCCACCTGACCGAAATTACGGATGAAACGACGATAGAAGTTCGCGAAGCCGAGAAAGCGCTGCAGCTCGACGCGTGACTTAGGGACGGGCCAATCAATGACAGCTTGGACCTTAGCGGGATCCATCTTAATGCCTTCAGCGGAAATAACAGAACCGAGAAATGTGACGGAGGAGGCATGAAAAGTGCACTTCTCAGCCTTCACAAAAAGACAATTCTCTAAAAGGCGCTGGAGGACACGTCGAACGTGCTGAACATGAATCTGGAGTGACGGTGAAAAAATCAGGATATCGTCAAGGTAAACGAAAACAAAGATGTTCAGCATGTCTCTCAGGACATCATTGACTAATGCCTGAAAGACAGCTGGAGCGTTAGCGAGGCCGAAAGGAAGAACCCGGTATTCAAAGTGCCCTAACGGAGTGTTAAACGCCGTCTTCCACTCGTCCCCCTCCCTGATGCGCACGAGATGGTAAGCGTTACGAAGGTCCAACTTAGTGAAAAACCTGGCTCCCTGCAGGATCTCGAAGGCTGAAGACATAAGAGGAAGCGGATAACGATTCTTCACTGTTATGTCATTCAGCCCTCGATAATCTATGCAGGGGCGCAGAGACCCGTCCTTCTTCTTGACAAAAAAAACCCCCGCTCCGGCGGGAGAGGAGGAGGGGACTATGGTACCGGCGTCAAGAGCTACAGACAAATAATCTTCGAGAGCCTTACGTTCGGGAGCCGACAGAGAGTATAGTCTACCCCGGGGGGGGGTGGTTCCCGGAAGGAGATCAATACTACAATCATACGACCGGTGTGGAGGAAGAGAGGTGGCCCTGGACCGACTGAACACCGTGCGCAGATCGTGATATTCCTCCGGCACCCCTGTCAAATCACCAGGCTCCTCCTGTGAAGAAGAGACAGAGGAAACAGGAGGGATAGCAGACATTAAACATTTCACATGACAAGAGACGTTCCAGGAGAGGATAGAATTACTAGACCAATTAATGGAAGGATTATGACAAACTAGCCAGGGATGGCCCAAAACAACAGGTGTAAAAGGTGAACGAAAAATTAAAAAAGAAATGGTTTCACTATGATTACCAGAAACAGTGAGGGTTAAAGGTAGCGTCTCACGCTGAATCCTGGGGAGAGGACTACCATCCAGGGCGAACAAGGCCGTGGGCTCCTTTAACTGTCTGAGAGGAATGTCATGTTCCCGAGCCCAGGTCTCGTCCATAAAACAGCCCTCCGCCCCAGAGTCTATTAAGGCACTGCAGGAAGCTGACGAACCGGTCCAGCGTAGATGGACCGACAAGGTAGTGCAGGATCTTGAAGGAGAGACAGGAGTAGTAGCGCTCACCAGTAGCCCTCCGCTTACTGACGAGCTCTGGCCTTTTACTGGACATGAAGTGACAAAATGACCAGCGGAACCGCAATAGAGACAGAGGCGGTTGGTGATTCTCCGTTCCCTCTCCTCAGTCGAGATGCGGATACCTCCCAGCTGCATGGGCTCAGCACCCGAGCCGGCAGAGGAAGATGGTAGTGATGCGGAGAGGGAGGCGACGGAGAGCGCGAGCTCCTTTCCACGAGCTCGGTGACGAAGATCAACCCGTCGCTCAATGCGAATAGCGAGTTCAATCAAGGAATCCACGCTGGAAGGAACCTCCCGGGAGAGAATCTCATCCTTTACCTCTGCGCGGAAACCCTCCAGAAGACGAGCGAGCAAGGCCGGCTCGTTCCAGCCACTGGAGACAGCAAGAGTGCGAAACTCAATAGAGTAGTCTGTTATGGATCGATTGCCTTGACATAGGGAAGACAGGGCCCTGGAAGCCTCCTCCCCAAAAACAGATCGATCAAAAACCCGTATCATCTCCTCCTTAAAGTCTTGATACTGGTTAGTACACTCAGCCCTTGCCTCCCAGATTGCCGTGCCCCACTCACGAGCCCGTCCAATAAGGAGAGATATGACGTAGGCGACACGAGCAGTGCTCCTGGAGTAAGTGTTGGGCTGGAGAGAAAACACAATATCACACTGGGTGAGGAACGAGCGGCATTCAGTGGGCTCCCCAGAGTAACACGGCGGGTTATTGATTCTGGGCTCCGGAGATTCGAAAGCCCTGGAAGTGGCCGGTGGATCGAGGCGGAGATGGTGAACCTGTTCTGTGAGGTTGGAGACTTGGGTGGCCAGGGTCTCAACGGCATGTCGAGCAGCAGACACTTCCTGCTCGTGTCTGCCTAGCATCGCTCCCTGGATCTCGACGGCTGAGTGGAGAGGATCCGAAGTCGCTGGGTCCATTCTTGGTCGGATTCTTCTGTTACGGTGCGTGAATGAGGACCCAAAAGCGAATCAACTTAAACAGAGCTTCTTTAATTACCAAACATAGGTAGGCTCAGATGGACCGGCAGATTCCGACAGGACAGGACAAGGTTACAGCAAACATGACGACAGTCTGGTTCAGGCATGAATGACACAAACAAACAAGAATCCGACAAGGACAGGAGCAGAAACAGAGAGAGATATTGGGACCTAATCAGAGGGAAAAAAGGGAACAGGTGGGGAACGGGGTGAATGGGTAGTTAGAGGAGACAAGGGACAGCTGGGGGAAAGCGGGGGAGAAAAGGTAACCTAACACGACCAGCAGAGGGAGACAGGGTGAAGGGAAAGGACAGAGACAAGACAACATGACAGTACATGACACACGCTCTCCTCCTCTCACCTTTTCCCTTCGTTGTGCACTTCAGTGCACAACACGTCAGCTGTCTGTGGCCAGGCGAACAAATCTTTCCAAGCTAAACCTTCATACTATATGTTACCATATTAGCTAACATCGTAGGCAACATAGCTACAAGAGCTAACATGTTAGTAAACCCGCTACAATCATGCAGTACAGTGTCCAACAAGACGTTTAGCAGCTACACCGGCGGGCCCTGGTGGCAATACATTAATACAACCGAAAGCTTATCTTGACTTGGATGAGTTCCTATGTTGGATAGGCTTAGCCAGCTAGCTAACATAAATAGCATTCCTCTCTTTGAGCCCGGTGTTTGAGTAGGCTAAATTAGCTAGCTAAGTGAAAAAAAAAATATATATATAGCTATCTCTCTCTGCTGCTTCTCTTTAATTTTTAAAGAAATTAATTTGTTCAAAACTATTGTCTTTCTCTCTATTTGAGTCAACTACTGACCACATTGAATGCACTGCAGTGCTAGCTAGCTGTAGCTTGTGCTTTCAGTACTAGATTCATTCTAGTACTTATTTGATTTACACTAATGGGAGATTCTGGAGAGGCGCTTGACAGCATTTTACACCACAATCAACAAAACACCAAATGATGGAATTTCTCGTGAAATGGTGTCGCATCCCTCCAATAGAGTTCCAGACACTTGTATAATCTATGCCAAGGTGCATTGAAGTTCTCATGGTGGCCTTATTAAAACACTTTATGTTGGTGTTTCCTTTCTTTGGAAGTTACCTGTAGGTAGAAGTTGTTCCTAACCACCCATTCATGGTCAATGTTATCGTTCATCAATTGGTTAAGGTTAGGAGTGGGAGCTGGGTTAAGGTTAGGAGTGGGGACTGGGGATACTTCTACCTTGAGCCCTCTCTTGCAGGCAGACACGTTTCAAACCAAGGTCAAGTGTGTGTGTGAGGGACAGGAGGCATGCTTGAGGTAAATCCTGGGCTCAAGGCCCACAGGGGTCACTGGGGTCAGGGGTGAGAAGTCATGCCTTGACACCCGACCTGCAGCTCTGACTGATTGGCTTGAGATACAAGTTGCAGCTTAACCACAGATCTAGGATCAGATTACCTAACCTCCAATCCTGACCTTAACCATTAGGAGGGTGAGGAATTGCTAGATCAGTGGGCACCTGACCTGTAGCCCTGAGTGTCTGGGCCACAACAGCCCATATGTTTGCCATTGTGTAGGCCTAGTAGGTAGTTCTCCAGCTCACACATTTTGGTTCCCAAAACATTCAGGGAACATTGTTTTTAGGCTGTGGGAATGTTCTATGTTAACTGGGCTAATGTCCCAAGAGGCATTCCAATCAGAAATGTTAGTTCTCAGAACATTGGGTAAAAATATGTTGGTTGTGGGAATGTTCTGTGTTAGCTGGGCGAATGTCTCAAGAGGGTTCACAGTCATTATTTAAGCAATGCTATTTTTGCATGTTTAAAAACACAGGACTTGTTTACGACTTTGGTGCATTGTGATTTGCCAAGTATGCCCAGGGCTCAGAGAGTACAGGTGAAACCTTAAATCCCTTTATTTTCCACCACTGGTTACCACTGGTTTATATTAACAGCAATCAGCGCTTCCACAAGGATGAGTCAACTAAGCATGGCTTTAACTCTATTCACACACACACACACACGTACGCACACGCACACACACACACACACGCACATGCACATGCAGGCAAACACACACACCCCTAAACACGTTGCTAACTCTACTCATACACACGCATGCATGCGCACACACACGCACATCACTGGCACAAGCACACACAGACAGCTCTGGGTGTTGTGTTCAGTCCTCACACAATGTTTTGTTCTGGCAGAGCCCCTGATAACCATGGTTACGCCCCATCTCTGAAAAGACAGGAGCGAGAGAGGGAGGACAGGACAGAGGGGGTTCACTCATCCCCACACAACCATGCAGACTGCTGTTTCCTCTCCCTCTCTCTCTGGCTCTGCTTTGTGACAGGGAATGAAAACCACATTGTGAGGCTGCAGTGTGGAGTACAGACTCAGAACATATAGTAACAGACAGGTAGTGACGCTGAGTTTCAACACACATACAGTACTGGAGAGAGATCAAGAGAGCTACATCACCATGCTCACTCCAGTCATCCATCTATCAATTCATTCATTCACCCGCTCAACCAACCATCTATACAATCAGTCTTTCAGTCGCTTCCTCTCTCACTTTCTCAGTCCCTCACTCACCTCCACACTCAGTCCCTCTCTTCTCCGTTCACTCACTCATTCCCACACTTACTTACTTACTCACTCAATCTGGCACAGATGGCTTCCACTCTGTGTAGGGCGACTGTCTGACAGGCTGGAGATGGTACACAGAGTACTGACAGAGACAACCACCCAAACACTCTCCCTCCCTCCCTCCCTCCCTCCCTCCCTCCCTCCCTCCCTCCCTCCCTCCCTCCCTCCCTCCCTCCCTCATATGAGTAATGTGAAGTAGAGCCCCCCAGCCTTCCTTCCTCCATAGCAGAAAAAAACTTTAGTGTCTTCATCCCTTTTATCTCTCTGTCCCCTCTCTATATCGTCTATTTCCCTCTCTGTCCCCTCTCTATGTCGTCTATTTCCCTCTCTGTCCCCTCTCTATATCTGTCTATTTCCCTCTCTGCCCCCTCTCTATATCTGTCTATTTTCCTCTCTGCCCCCTCTCTATAGCTGTCTATTTCCCTCTCTGCCCCCTCTCTATAGCTGTCTATTTCCCTCTCTGCCCCCTCTCTATAGCTGTCTATTTCCCTCTCTGCCCCCTCTCTATATATGTCTATTTCCCTATCTGTCCCCTCTCTATATCTGTCTATTTCCCCCTCTCTATATCCGTCTATTTCCCCCTCTCTGTCCCCTCTCTATATCCGTCTATTTCCCCCTCTGTCCCCTCTCTACATCTGTCTATTTCCCTCTCTCTGCCCCTCTCTATATCTGTCTATTTCCCTCTCTCTGCCCCTCTCTATATCCGCCTATTTCCCTCTCTCTGCCCCCTCTCTATATCGTCCATTTCCCTCTCTCTGTCCCCTCTCTATATCGTCCATTTCCCTCTCTCTGTCCCCTCTCTATATCGTCCATTTCCCTCTCTCTGCCCCCTCTCTATATCGTCCATTTCCCTCTCTCTGTCCCCTCTCTATATTGTCCATTTCCCTCTCTCTGCCCCCTCTCTATATTTGTCTAATTCCCTCTCTCTGCCCCCTCTCTATATCGTCCATTTCCCTCTCTCTGTCCCCTCTCTATATTTGTCTATTTCCCTCTCTCTGCCCCCTCTCTATATCGTCCATTTCCCTCTCTCTGTCCCCTCTCTATATCGTCCATTTCCCTCTCTCTGCCCCCTCTCTATATTTGTCTATTTCCCTCTCTCTGCCCCCTCTCTATATCGTCCATTTCCCTCTCTCTGCCCCCTCTCTATATTTGTCTATTTCCCTCTCTCTGCCCCCTCTCTATATCGTCCATTTCCCTCTCTCTGTCCCCTCTCTATATCGTCCATTTCCCTCTCTCTGTCCCCTCTCTATATCGTCCATTTCCCTCTCTCTGCCCCCTCTCTATATCATCCATTTCCCTCTCTCTGTCCCCTCTCTATATCGTCCATTTCCCTCTCTCTGCCCCCTCTCTATATCGTCCATTTCCCTCTCTCTGTCCCCTCTCTATATCGTCCATTTCCCTCTCTCTGCCCCCTCTCTATATCGTCCATTTCCCTCTCTCTGTCCCCTCTCTATATCGTCCATTTCCCTCTCTCTGCCCCCTCTCTATATTTGTCTATTTCCCTCTCTCTGTCCCCTCTCTATATTTGTCTATTTCCCTCTCTCTGCCCCCTCTCTATATCGTCCATTTCCCTCTCTCTGCCCCGTCTCTATATCGTCCATTTCCCTCTCTCTGTCCCCTCTCTATATCGTCCATTTCCCTCTCTCTGCCCCCTCTCTATATTTGTCTATTTCCCTCTCTCTGCCCCCTCTCTATATTTGTCTATTTCCCTCTCTCTGCCCCCTCTCTATATCGTCCATTTCCCTCTCGCTGTTCCCTCTCTATATTTGTCTATTTCCCTCTCTCTGTCCCCTCTCTATATCGTCCATTTTCCTCTCTCTGTCCCCTCTCTATATCGTCCATTTCCCTCTCTCTGTCCCTTCTCTATATCGTCCATTTCCCTCTCTCTGCCCCCTCTCTATATCCGTCTATTTCCCTCTCTGTCCCCTCTCTATATTTGTCTATTTCCCTATCTCTGTCCCCTCTCTATATTTGTCTATTTCCCTCTCTATATCATCCATTTCCCTCTCTCTGCCCCCTCTCTTGCTCTCCTTTAGCTGCCACTCCTCTCTCTATTTCGCTCTCTCCATCCGTCTTGTCTTTCGCTCCCTTTGCCCCCTCTTATCCCTCTGTAGCCATTTCTGTCCTCCCCTCAGTTGAAATCTTCTATTTATGTTGAATCTGCTCCCCCTCCCCTGCTGTAAAGAGAACAGCATTCTCATCTCTCTGCCACATTTGAAGATAGGATGTGAACCATGTGCCTTACCCCCTCCCTGGCACTCTCTCTCTCTTCCTCCCTCTCAACACCCAACCACACGGTACTGCAAATCCCCTTCCTTACCCTACATCCCTCTCTTTCTTTATTCACTCGCACTACTTCCCTCTTCCCTTTCTCAGCTCTCTCCTTCCCTGTCTCCGTCTTTCACCCAACACCCGATCATATGGTACAGCAAAACCCCTGCCTTAACCCACATCTCTCTCTACCATCCTCCCTCTTTCCTTCCCCTCTTATGCTCCCCATGCGCTCTCTACCTCCTTCTCTCCCTCTTTCTCACCATCTCCTCACGCTCTGTTTGATTTTCTTCTACCCCTCTATCTCTCCCTCTCTCTTATGTAATGGGGAAGGAGGGATCCAGAATCCAGCTATTACCAGTTCTGCTGCACTGCCTGCACTGTCTGCCTGCTTAGGCATCCTAATCCTCCTCACAGTTACAGATATGGAGGCAAGAGCTGCAGCTGAGGGATCTGTGGTACACAGTGTTGTTATGTGTGAATAACAATGACTACTGTTCCCACAATGCATCTCATTCTCTTTACCTCTGCACACTGAATATTTGTTACCCTAAATGTTTAGTGTATGTATGTAGAGATAAGTGTGTGTCAGTTTATAACGCACAGTGTCAAAACACACACAGTGCATTCAGAAAATATTCAGAGCCCTTGACTTTTTCCACATTTTGTTATGTTATAGCCTTTTTCTAAAATGGATAAAATCAATGTTTTTCCTCATCAATCTACACACAATACCCCATAATGACAAACGAAAACATTTACATAAGTATTCAGACCCTTTGCTATGAAACTCAAAATTGAGCTCAGGTGCATCCTGTTTCCATTGATCATCCTTGAGATGTTTCTACAACTTGATTGGAGTACACCTGTGGTAAATTCAATTGATTGGACATGATTTGGAAAGGCACACACCTGTCTACATAAGGTCCCATAGTTGACTGTGCATGTCAGAGCAAAAACCAAGACATGAGGTTGAAGGAATTGTCCATAGAGCTCCGAGACAGGATTGTGTCAAGGCACAGATCTGGGGAAGGGTAGCAAAAATATTCTACAGCATTGAAGGTCCCCAAGAACACAGTGGCCTCCATCATTCTTAAATGGAAGAAGTTTGGAACCACCAAGACTCTTCCTAGAGCTGGTCGCCCAGCCAAACTGAGCAATCGGGGGAGAAGGGCCTTGGTCAGGGAGGTGACAAGGAACCTGATGGTCACTCTGACAGAGCTCCAGAGTTCCTCTGTGGAGATGGGAGAACCTTCCAGAAGAAGAACCATCTCTGCAGCACTCCACCAATCAGGCCTTTATGGTAGAGTGGCCAGACGGAAGCCACTACTCAGTAAAAGGCACATGACAGCCAGTTTGGCACCTAAAGACTCTCAAACCATGAGAAACTAGATTCTCTGATCTGATGAAACCAAGATTTAAACATGGCACCACCCCTACGGTGAAGCATGGTGGTGGCAGCATCAAGCTGTGGGGATGTTTTTCAGAGGAAGGGACTGGGAGACTAGTCATGATCGAAGGAAAGATGAACGGAGCAAAGTACAGAGAGATCCCGAGCGCTCGGGACCTCAGACTGGGGCGAAGGTTCACCTTCCAACAGGACAACAACCCTAAGCATACTGCCAAGTCAACGCAGAAGTGGCTTCTGGACAAGTCTCGTAATGTCCTTGAGTGGCCCAGCCAGAGCCCGGAATTGAACCCGATCGACATCTCTGTAAATATCTGCGCAGCGACGCTCCCCATCCAACCTGACCGAGCTTGAGAGGATCTGCAGAGAAGAATGGGAGAAACTCCCCAAATACAGGTGTGCCAAGCTTGTAGCGTCATAACCAAGAAGACTTGAGGCTGTAATCACTGCCAAAGATGATTCAATATAGGGTCTGAATACTTATGTAAATGTGATATTTCAATTTTTTGTAATTTTATAAATTTGCTAAAAAAAATGCTTTGTCATTATGGGGTATTGTGGTCTCCCGGGTGGCGCAGTGGTCTAGAGCACTGCATCACAGCGCTAGCTGTGCCACCAGAGACTCTGGGTTCGCGCCCAGGCTCTGTCGCAGCCGGCCGCGATCGGGAGGTCCGTGGGGCGACGCACAATTGGCCTAGCGTCGTCTGGGTTAGGGTGGGTTTGGCCGGTAGGGATATCCTTGTCTCATCGCCGCACCAGCGACTCCTGTGGCGGGCCGGCTAACCAAGGTAGCCAGGTGCACGGTGTTCCCTCCGACACATTGGTGCGGCTGGCTTCCGGGTTGGAGGCGCGCTGTGTTAAGAAGCAGTGCGGCTAGGTTGGGTTGTGTTTCGGAGGACGCATGACTTTCAACCTTCGTCTCTCCCGAGCCCGTACGGGAGTTGTAGCGATGAGACAAGATAGTATTGGATACAATGAAATTGGGGAGAAAAGTTATTTTTTATTTTTTTTAAATACAAAATTATGGGGTATTGTGTGTAGATTGATGAGGGGGGGGTGGACTATTTAATCAATTAATCAATAAGGCAAAATGTGGAAAAAGTCAAGGGGTCTGAATACTTTCCAAATGCACTGTATACACTTAGGCTTAGTTCAGACAGCTCAATGTGGATATTTTTTTCCCACTAATTGTTTTTTTTTGACCAATCACATCAGATCTTTTCACATCATGTCTTTTTCAGAGCTGGTTTGATTGGTCAGCTCTCAAAAAAAACTGGTCTGCCTGTATAAACGCAGCCTTACTATCTTACTCCCCAATAGCTCTCACTGCACACTGGTTCTACGCACCATTTACACACCAATGCATCATTTACATACATAGTATACAACTTCACATCAATGTTACAATATACTACACTACAATTAATACCAACACATTGCAACTGCATTTATAAGGCCTATAAATAATGCAATTGCTCATGGCTACGACAGCAAGAACCGTCTTCAGTACCTCAAGTCAAAAGCAGAAACCTACAGAGCAATCCTCTACAATTATCGTCCTCTACAATTACCCTAGACAGTGCACTACCAGATGCTGTGTAATTACCATAACCATAATTGGGTAGATGATTACATTTTCTGACTAGGATCTCTCTCAACTCACTCTCCTCTCCTCAGTCTTTTAGCAATTTTGTCATTCATTTGATTAGAATAGAGATGATAAATAATCGGTTTTGTGTGTTTGTTTGTGGAGGGGGGGTGTGAGTATGTGCATGCGTTTAGATGTGTGTGTATATATATATATGTATATATGTGTTTCTAAAAACCTGTTTTCACTTTGTCATTATAGGTTATTGTGTGTAGATTGATGAGGAAATGTTTTTATTTCATCCATTTTAGAATAAGGCCGTAACGTAACAAAATGTGGAAAAAGTCAAGGGGTCTGAATACTTTCTGAATGCTCTGTATATGTGTGTGTATATGTGTGTGCACATGCATGTGTGTGTGTCCTAACCTTAGCCCGTGCAGGGCTCCAGATGTGGAGATAGACAGATGTTGTTGGGGTCAGCAGGTCATTTCCGGGAGATGGACCAAAGCTTGCCTCACATCTGCCTGTTCTGTTCCATGCCACATTAGTCATCATGTCGTAAGGTAGCCATAATAATTCATTACTAATTAGCCTTTTGAAGTACTATCGCTCCCGACCAATGCTGTAATGTCGTCTACAGAATCGGGGAGGGGACTGTGGATCTCTCTCTGTCCGTTCATTTGTACATTAGTCACATGCGATATCTCAGACAGCACAGACCAGATTCGGACTAAACTTGGGTGAACGATGTGTCTTGCCATAGAGATACAGCATTTACTAAATGACACTGATTGGCCCAAGGTCGGGAGCTACAGTAATTAACTGAAATGTATTGTCCCAAGGGGAGGGACGCTGCATCATTTGTAGGGGACGACATCTTAACGTAAATTGATTCATTTCTGTAATATTTTTGGGGATCAGCAGCGGTACTGTAACGAAGGTGCTTCATTAGGAACAGGGTACTGTTGTTAGCATTGCATCGACCATGAAAGTTGGTGACTAATCGCCATATTGGATGACACTTAAAAATACTCTTTTGGTACGATTCTCTCAATGCATTTAAAGGCATTGGACTTGTGCAAGCATGGCTGGACCAAGTTTCAACAATATTCCTTGACCTGTCTATTTCTTTTAAATCCATGAGGGGGAGTTTACGAGTGTACACTTGGGGAAAAGTGGAAGAATCACAACGCAGCCAGAGCCCAAGGGCAAATGAAGGGGTCAGAGAAGAGATGGAGAGGTCAGGCAAGGATGGGGGCCTTGGGGGGCTTTAATCTGTCTTCAGAAGAGATGCTAGACTGGCAGGACTCCAAACTACATCATCTAACTCTTTTTAAAGACCTGTTTTCTAGACTGGCAGGTTGGCAGGACTCCATACTAGTTATTTTTATACCTGTTTTCTAGACTGGCAGGTTGGCAGGACTCCATACTAGTTATTTTTATACCTGTTTTCTAGACTGGGTGGTTGGCAGGACTCCATACTAGTTATTTTTATACCTGTTTTCTAGACTGGCAGGTTGGCAGGACTCCATACTAGTTATTTTTATACCTGTTTTCTAGACTGGCAGGTTGTCAGGACTCCATACTAGTTATTTTTATACCTGTTTTCTAGACTGGCTGGTTGGCAGGACTCCATACTAGTTATTTTTATACCTGTTTTCTAGACTGGGTGGTTGGCAGGACTCCATACTAGTTATTTTTGAAGACCTGTTTTCTAGACTGGGTGGTTGGCAGGACTCCATACTAGTTATTTTTGAAGACCTGTTTTCTATACTGGCTGGTTGGCAGGACTCCATTCTAGTTATTTTTATACCTGCTTTCTAGACTGGCTGGTTGGCAGGACTCCATACTAGTTATTTTTATACCTGTTTTCTAGACTGGCAGGTTGGCAGGACTCCATACTAGTTATTTTTATACCTGTTTTCTAGACTGGGTGGTTGGCAGGACTCCATACTAGTTATTTTTATACCTGTTTTCTAGACTGGCAGGTTGGCAGGACTCCATACTAGTTATTTTTATACCTGTTTTCTAGACTGGCTGGTTGGCAGGACTCCATACTAGTTATTTTTATACCTGTTTTCTAGACTGGCAGGTTGGCAGGACTCCATACTAGTTATTTTTATACCTGTTTTCTAGACTGGGTGGTTGGCAGGACTCCATACTAGTTATTTTTATACCTGTTTTCTAGACTGGCTGGTTGGCAGGACTCCATACTAGTTATTTTTATACCTGTTTTCTAGACTGGCAGGTTGGCAGGACTCCATACTAGTTATTTTTATACCTGTTTTCTAGACTGGCAGGTTGGCAGGACTCCATACTAGTTATTTTTATACCTGTTTTCTAGACTGGCTGGTTGGCAGGACTCCATACTAGTTATTTTTATACCTGTTTTCTAGACTGGCAGGTTGGCAGGACTCCATACTAGTTATTTTTATACCTGTTTTCTAGACTGGCTGGTTGGCAGGACTCCATACTAGTTATTTTTGAAGACCTGTTTTCTAGACTGGGTGGTTGGCAGGACTCCATACTAGTTATTTTTATACCTGTTTTCTAGACTGGCAGGTTGGCAGGACTCCATACTAGTTATTTTTATACCTGTTTTCTAGACTGGCAGGTTGGCAGGACTCCATACTAGTTATTTTTATACCTGTTTTCTAGACTGGCAGGTTGGCAGGACTCCATACTAGTTATTTTTATACCTGTTTTCTAGACTGGCAGGTTGGCAGGACTCCATACTAGTTCTTTTTATACCTGTTTTCTAGACTGGCAGGTTGGCAGGACTCCATACTAGTTCTTTTTATACCTGTTTTCTAGACTGGCTGGTTGGCAGGACTCCATACTAGTTATTTTTATACCTGTTTTCTAGACTGGCAGGTTGGCAGGACTCCATACTAGTTCTTTTTATACCTGTTTTCTAGACTGGCTGGTTGGCAGGACTCCATACTAGTTATTTTTGAAGACCTGTTTTCTAGACTGGCTGGTTGGCAGGACTCCATACTAGTTATTTTTGAAGACCTGTTTTCTAGACTGGCTGGTTGGCAGGACTCCATACTAGTTATTTTTGAAGACCTGTTTTCTAGACTGGCTGGTTGGCAGGACTCCATACTAGTTATTTTTGAAGACCTGTTTTCTAGACTGGCTAGTTGGCAGGACTTCATACTAGCTCTTTTTAAAGACTGGCAGGTTGTCAGGACTCCATAGTAGCTTTTTTTAAAGACTGGCACGTTGGCAGGACTCCATACTAGCTCTTTTTAAAGACTGGCTGGTTGGCAGGACTCCATACTAGTTATTTTTATACCTGTTTTCTAGACTGGCAAGTTGGCAGGACTCCATACTAGTTATTTTTATACCTGTTTTCTAGTCTGGCTGGTTGGCAGGACTCCATACTAGCTCTTTTTAAAGACTGGCACGTTGGCAGGACTCCATACTAGCTCTTTTTAAAGACTGGCAGGTTGGCAGGACTCCATACTAGTTATTTTTATACCTGTTTTCTAGACTGGCAAGTTGGCAGGACTCCATACTAGTTATTTTTATACCTGTTTTCTAGTCTGGCTGGTTGGCAGGACTCCATACTAGCTCTTTTTAAAGACTGGCACGTTGGCAGGACTCCATACTAGCTCTTTTTAAAGACTGGTAGGTTGGCAGGACTCCATACTAGTTATTTTTGAAGACCTGTTTTCTAGACTGGCAGGTTGGCAGGACTCCATACTAGCTATTTTTGAAGACCTGTTTTCTAGACTGGGTGGTTGGCAGGACTCCATACTAGTTATTTTTATACCTGTTTTCTAGACTGGCTCGTTGGCAGGACTCCATACTAGTTATTTTTGAAGACCTGTTTTCTAGACTGGGTGGTTGGCAGGACTCCATTCTAGTTATTTTTGAAGACCTGTTTTCTAGACTGGGTGGTTGGCAGGACTCCATACTAGTTATTTTTGAAGACCTGTTTTCTAGACTGGGTGGTTGGCAGGACTCCATTCTAGTTATTTTTGAAGACCTGTTTTCTAGACTGGGTGGTTGCCAGGACTCCATACTAGTTATTTTTGAAGACCTGTTTTCTAGACTGGCTCGTTGGCAGGACTCCATACTAGTTCTTTTTAAAGACCTATTTTCTTTCCTCCATCTCACAATAACACCATGTTCCTTCACTGACGTCATCGGTCTTCCACAGCTGTGTGTCAGATAAATGGAGGGAGTGACAGAGAATAAGAAAGACTGAGGAAGAGAGAGGAGACAGGTGGAATAGAGAGAATGAGAGAGAAAGAGAGAGGGTTGTGGCAATGAGAGAGAGAAAGAACGAGATAAATAAATAAAGACTATGCCAGAGAGACAGAGAGAGATGGAGATAAATAAATAAAGACTATGCCAGAGAGACTGATCAGACAGACAAACAGACTGATGATCAGACAGACAGACAGACAGACTGATGATCAGACAGACCGATAAACTGATGATCAGACAGGGATAGTTCTGTGCCTCCCTCCATGGTCCCCAGACCTCTCCAGGCATCCCAGGCCTGGATAATTAGTCCTCATTAACATGTAACTGGGTCTCACAGTGTGACCATATGCTAATTGACTTGGCAATTAAGTCCAATTTTTTATGATTAGAGAGAGTCAGAGAGCATGTCTGGGTTACATAATAATGATCAGAGAGAGAGTCAGAGAGCATGTCTGGGTTACATTATAATGATCAGAGAGAGAGTCAGAGAGCATGTCTGGGTTACATTATAATGATCAGAGAGAGAGAGTCAGAGAGCATGTCTGGGTTACATGATAATGATCAGAGAAAGTGTCATAGAGCATGTCTGGGTTACGTGATAATGATCAGAGAGAGTCAGAGAGCATGTCTGGGTTACATGATAATGATCAGAGAGAGTCAGAGAGCATGTCTGGGTTACATGATAATGATCAGAGAGAGAGTCAGAGAGCATGTCTGGGTTACATTATAATGATCAGAGAGAGAGAGTCAGGGAGCATGTCTGGGTTACATGATAATGATCAGAGAAAGTGTCATAGAGCATGTCTGGGTTACGTGATAATGATCAGAGAGAGAGAGTCAGAGAGCATGTCTGGGTTACATGATAATGATCAGAGAGAGAGTCAGAGAGCATGTCTGGGTTACATTATAATGATCAGAGAGAGAGTCAGAGAGCATGTCTGGGTTACATTATAATGATCAGAGAGAGAGTCAGAGAGCATGTCTGGGTTACATTATAATGATCAGAGAGAGAGAGTCAGAGAGCATGTCTGGGTTACATGATAATGATCAGAGAAAGTGTCATAGAGCATGTCTGGGTTACGTGATAATGATCAGAGAGAGTCAGAGAGCATGTCTGGGTTACATGATAATGATCAGAGAGAGTCAGAGAGCATGTCTGGGTTACATGATAATGATCAGAGAGAGAGTCAGGGAGCATGTCTGGGTTACATTATAATGATCAGAGAGAGAGTCAGAGAGCATGTCTGGGTTACATTATAATGATCAGAGAGAGAGAGTCAGAGAGCATGTCTGGGTTACATGATAATGATCAGAGAAAGTGTCATAGAGCATGTCTGGGTTACGTGATAATGATCAGAGAGAGAGAGTCAGAGAGCATGTCTGGGTTACATGATAATGATCAGAGAGAGAGTCAGAGAGCATGTCTGGGTTACATTATAATGATCAGAGAGAGAGAGTCAGAGAGCATGTCTGGGTTACATGATAATGATCAGAGAGAGAGTCAGAGAGCATGTCTGGGTTACATTATAATGATCAGAGAGAGAGTCAGAGAGCATGTCTGGGTTACATGATAATGATCAGAGAGAGAGAGTCAGAGAGCATGTCTGGGTTACATGATAATGATCAGAGAGAGAGTCAGAGAGCATGTCTGGGTTACATTATAATGATCAGAGAGAGAGTCAGAGAGCATGTCTGGGTTACATGATAATGATCAGAGAGAGAGTCAGAGAGCATGTCTGGGTTACATGATAATGATCAGAGAGAGAGTCAGAGAGCATGTCTGGGTTACGTGATAATGATCAGAGAGAGAGTCCGAGAGCATGTCTGGGTTACATGATAATGATCAGAGAGAGAGTCAGAGAGCATGTCTGGGTTACATTATAATGATCAGAGAGAGAGAGTCAGAGAGCATGTCTGGGTTACATGATAATGATCAGAGAGAGAGTCAGAGAGCATGTCTGGGTTACGTGATAATGATCAGAGAGAGTCAGAGAGCATGTCTGGGTTACATGATAATGATCAGAGAGAGTCAGAGAGCATGTCTGGGTTACATGATAATGATCAGAGAGAGTCAGAGAGCATGTCTGGGTTACATGATAATGATCAGAGAGAGAGTCAGAGAGCATGTCTGGGTTACATGATAATGATCAGAGAGAGAGTCAGAGAGCATGTCTGGGTTACGTGATAATGATCAGAGAGAGAGAGTCAGAGAGCATGTCTGGGTTACATGATAATGATCAGAGAGAGAGTCAGAGAGCATGTATGGGTTACATTATAATGATCAGAGAGAGAGTCAGAGAGCATGTCTGGGTTACATGATAATGATCAGAGAGAGAGTCAGAGAGCATGTCTGGGTTACGTGATAATGATCAGAGAGAGTCAGAGAGCATGTCTGGGTTACATTATAATGATCAGAGAGAGAGAGTCAGAGAGCATGTCTGGGTTACATGATAATGATCAGAGAGAGAGTCAGAGAGCATGTCTGGGTTACATTATAATGATCAGAAGAAGAATTAGTGGGCTGGGTTGTGCTGGGGAGTGGAATGGAGAGAAGATGAGAGGAGAGGAACAGAGGAGAGCAGGATGTGCGGAGGAAGCTGTAGCGTGGAAGGGATTGTTGTGTGATTGTTGTGTGATGAGTCAAGCTGTTGCCTCTGCGCACAGACACACGTGCACACAAGAGGAAACTCTGGCGTTGATGAAGATATGACATGCTCATACGTTCTCTCTCTCTTTCTCTGTCTCACACAGCTCTACCAGATATACACATGGTTGGCATAAGGTACATATGGTTGAGAGAGAAGAAGGCCAGAGGGTAAAACATCAGGTGTTTGAGGTTTGAATGATGACTAACTCACTCTGTGTGACACCAAAGACAGGACCTCAGAATAATATTGCATATTTGTATGTAGTCTACTTCTCCTTTGCAGGCCATGTCCAGCATACACTCTTAGAAAAAAGGGTTCCAAAAAGGTTCTTCAGTTGTCCCCGTAGGAGAACCCTTTTTGGTTCCAGGTAGAACTATTTTGGGTTCCATGTAGAACCCTCTGTGGAAAAGATTTAACATGGAACCCAAAATGATCTGGAATCATTATTGGGGACTGCCGCAGAAGTGTTTTAGGTTCTAGATAGCACCTTTTTTTCTAAGAGTGTAATCGCCCCTTGTAGGATAAACAAAGAAGACATTTTGAATGGAATTTAAACCGTCCCTGATCTGTTTCATTAAGTACATTCTAGAACACAGAACACACTCAGAGACACCCATGGCATTTCTAACCACATACAATTAGGGATGGGCGATATATCAAATTCATTTTAATTGATGTTTTTGCACGTTAATTCAAATGCCTGTATCGCAAGAATCTAGTTTTTACTGTTTCATTTTTTTTCAGAGCATTTATGTCCGCTTATTCTCATGTTGTCTTTTTGGTCTCGTCTCCTTCTCTCCTTTGGCTGTGACTGTGCACCTTACCGTTTACACACACGCCAAGCCCCTCCCCCACACACAGAGCCCCTCCCATCACACACCAAGCCCCTCCCCCACACACAGAGCCCCTCCCTCCCCCACACACAGAGCCCCTCCCTCCCCCACACACAGAGCCCCTGCCACTCACAACTACAAAGATGAGAGATCACTTCTTCCTCTGACAAGCGGTTTCAACCAGCTATTTACATTTCAGGTCTGGTCCAACAGAATGAGACATTGAGACATTATTTTACTGGAATAGAGGAGTTAACCTTTCTAACCATACCCTTTTCATGTCTCAACTCCTCAGATTGTGCGCAGAGCAGACACTACCAAAACAGGAGTATCAATTTGAAGTTACATTTTTAAGTTTAGTTTAATTTATTTGCACAAAGAAAACAAGTGATAAACAACAACATATATTTCGGTTTGCAGGTGTGTTTGGAAGCCCAATGGCTTATATAAAAACCACAGCAGAAAATACTATATACAATACATAAGTCCACAGATACACCAGCTTTGTTAAAACAGATAACAAAGACTACTAATATACAATGCAATGAACATTGATTCTGGAAAATTCATGCTCAGTTTGTCACGCGTGGTGCCACATACCGCTAGCTGCATTTTAGCCAAAGACTGTTGTACTAGCTGTCTATTCTGTGTTTTATAAATGTGCAATAAGCATCAAACATAATTATATAAGGAATTGGCAAATCGCTCTCATTCTGAGACATAAGGTAGGCCACTTGATTCCAACATTTGAACGAAGTGGACAGGCTAACATGCTGCTCAAACAGTTGGAGATGGACAGAAGGGTGTGTTCATAACAATTACACTGTTCTACCTTGTTAGCTAGCAAATAGATCCACGTTGGCTAAAGTTGAAATATAAATATTAGCTGGCTACTCACTAACACGTGGGCTTGTGTGTGAGAGATTGTTTCTGAGACCTGTGTTAATGTTCTAGAATGCTGCTGCAAGAAGTTCCCTACAAGCATCTCGCTACACTCGCATTAACATCTGCTAACCATGTGTATGTGACCAATACAATCTGATTAGAAGTTGTTCATTATTAGTGAAGGGGCCTTCTGCGTGGTTCTGGTTCTGGTTACATTTGTAACAGAAATGGAACTTTCATAGACAGACTTGAAAGTCAAATCAGTGATTATTGCAAAAAAAGCAGGTTAAAATAAAAGCAGGTTCAATAATTAAATGATTAGTGTGTCTTATGGTTGTGGAGGCTTATATTTAGTATACGTATAACTTCATTACCTGAATTCATTACATTATTGCAGACTGTTTGAAATGCAGTGTGTTTGACCTTTAATTGTTCAACAAAGCAAATGTATATATAGTTTTTTTTGTTTGTTATATATATGATTTAAAAAAATCTAATATATTGTGAACTGCCCATAAGTTTAAATAAATAAATAGAGATGTAATTTTAGGCCATATCGCCCAGCCCTACATACAATCATCAACATGACTACACCACAGCACCAGAGACCAAGTACGGGTAGGTAGACCAAATAACTCTCTTGTCTGACACCCTTCCCTCACTGCCAATGACACAACAATGGTCAAGTCAAAGAAGGTCATGTCCTGTACATGTATGCTGGAAGAGATCCTCTCCCATGTTCCAGAGCAAAGTTACATTGATTCAGTTGTTATAACCTAGTAATAAGTGCATCATCATTGATGTATGAGCGGTCAGCAGTGGTCACTTACCCAGTATAGTAGAATCGTAGCTCTGGTTAGGTCAGGGTGCTCGCTAGAGGCCAAAAATAATCTGGTCCTAAGTGTTGCTGGCCTTGCCTTTAACTCTTTCACTGACCAAGTCCCTGTTTTAGGCAGATACCTATTTAGGGAATGTTATTTTTACAGAATCAGTAAACCCCCCCCCCTCCCTTAAACAATACTGACCACATGGGAGGGTCCGGAGGGGTTTCCAGAAAGGATTGTTAGTGGGGGGACCCGGGCCCACCCATTGTTAGGTTGGCGGGGGTGATCTCAATTCCTAAATAAAGAATATAATCTCACCTTGAATGTTTCCAAAAATAGAGAAGGGAGGGTGTTTGAGGATGAGAGAACATCAGTGTTTCCCCTAAGATTTTGTTCAGCAGCTGAGGTTTCTCAGATGATCTGATGTTTTTACTCTGGTGGGTATTTTTTCAGTGGCTGCAAGATTTGCAGCATATAGGGGAAACATAGAACATCCATGGATATGATTGGAAATGTGCATTTACATGAAATCCCCAAATGGTGTCAACCACCATGGAGACCATGCTGCTCATATTATGCACTGTGAGCTATGACATCAATGGCAGAGCACAGCAGAGGCATCATTCATGTACAATCACTGGGTTGACATATGATTCTGATGTAAACAGTATTGCCGTTTACCCTCACTCAAGCTTAGATGTTGTTATTGATGTTATGCTTGGTCAGGTGGCAGGTGGTCCTTTTCATCAATTACCCTTGAGGTCATGGCCACTCACTAAGGCATGGCCCTGAGCATCCCATTGGTTCCTGCATGAAATGTGGGTGAAGGAAACTGTCTACCGGTGTACAGCTAGCTACCATTGTCGCCCCCACCCCTTCTTCTGTTGGGTTTATTGGCGGTTGGCATCCAACGTTATTGTGCATTACTGCCACCTACTGTACTGGAATCTCCTAGTTTAAAAAATGGACCAATATAAGTATAATGAGGAGTTCCTGCAGAAGCAGGAATTCCCACATGCAGGAACGCCCCGAATTGCGGCAGCAATTGCACTCTTCTCAATGATAGAGCTTTCCCAACAACGTGCCCAAAGACAAATACCAGACCACCTGGCAAGTTTACACATTAGAACCCCGCATCTGGTGCAGCCACATGACCAGCACTCACACAAGACTGTCAAGGGGGCAACTTCCACCCCTGTGAATGACGAACCCTACAATAGCCAGTGTCCAGTTTAACCTCTAACAATAGTGTCGTGCTAAAACTACCAATTGGCCATTGACTATGATTATATCACGTTCACAGAAAACCATGCACGTATACCAATCGAATCTCTCTCTTGAATCACTCCCCTCCCTCTCTCGTTTATATCGATCGATACTCGAGGGTAAATCGAGGGAACGTACCTTGTGCGACGTAAACAAATCCGATGGAAACGATTGCAGAATGCACGTGTCACTTGTATAGCGGGGATGTATTGGGAAAAAGTCACATTTTAGAGTTGAAGCCCTCCTGCTTCGTTTGCGTTTACACTTTCCACCCACATTCCCACGGCTGTGGATCAGCTCTGCGCCCCCGACCGAATTATTCAACCCTCTCCTGGGTTAGGAGAGATAAAACTCTGTGTTCAACCCTCTCCCGGGTTAGGAACCAGACAGAGAACACTCTGTATTCAACCGTACTTTTTCTCTGCTGGTAACTGTCCCGATTTGACACGCCAGAAGGGAGACGCACTCAGAATGGCAGAATTGGGTTACAGTTGTCGTTTCTCCTAAATCCTTTGTTCAATGGTGCGTTTCCCCAACGAACCCCCTTTTGTGATTAATAAATTAGGAATAATCTAAATAAATAAAAGACACGAATGCAACTTTAATATCCCGCTGTTCACAAAATATCGTGCGTTAAATCCAGACGGATTCCCTGTCACTGCTGCGCACCTTTACACTGTTCACTGCCCGGGTCGAGGCTCAGCTCCCCCTGCTGCACATCTCGTGACTGACTGCATCAACGTGTATGACAGTTTGGAGCTCTGCATAACATGCGTCATTTTAATCCCTCTTTGAACAGCCAGCGAACATGACAGCTCTACGTGGAGCAACGGGAGAAACCACAATCTACTCACTTCACTGCACTCCGTCCTCCCTCTCTCTCTCTCTCTCTCTCTCTCTCTCTCACTCTCTCCAGTCCGCTTCTGCTCTGTAGGCAGTCCTATATTCTCCCCTCCAACAAATTGGTGTGCTGACCGCGGGTTTTCCCGTCAATTCCTCTTTAGCACCACGTCCATACACCTTTCACCCAAATCTGTCTATTGGCCGGCGATTCAGTACACTCTATTTCGGATTAAAATTGAAATGATAATCCGTGGTTCATTTACGGTTCTTGGCATCAAGTTCTTCCCTTCCACATTCGGTCTGTGGTTGGTTCGGAGCTATGAGTATAACGGTGTTGTGATGCTGGTTTCTCCTTCTGCTTGAACACGCGCGTCCTCAGCCCTTCGATTCGATCTATTCAGGGAGGCGTGAAGTGAGTGACACATAACCCGCCCTGTGCCAGATCTGCGCAGCCTACTATGAGCGCAATCAACCCACTAGGATTGGGGGGTGATCTGTTGTTGTTACCCCTCTACACCGCCTGAAATTGTATCCAACTGCTTCTGCTCGGGATATTGCCTCTTCACCGATATCCCGCGTAACCAGCTGGTTAGTCGGATACCGCTGCTCTGCTTCGGAGGACAATTTGAGTAACAGTCACATTGATTTCTGTCCAGAGAGTCGCGCCTTCGTAATCCTCGTAATCACAGCCTATCTGTCAATATCCCCGTGCCATTGCCACACAGACAGAAGATAATAAAGAAACGCTGCATTCGTTAAAGCATGGAGCCTTTGTTGTCTGCTCTAATGTTCCAATGGGATTGTATTTAATCTGAGATTTGGAGTATTAGTACAGGAAACTCTTTGGCCGTCCCGACCTGGCCCCAGGCCCAATTCTTTAGCATGACCATGGAGGGGATGGACATAATGACAACACAGACACAGATCTGACACACTGACATACACACACTTAGACACCTAAATGCAGACACACTCGCACACACACGGGTTTAAAGTACGTGCACACACATGCACACACACACACCATTAACATGTGCATTGCATGTTAAACAAATGCTCAGAGCTATAACACACTTGAGCTCTATATGCAAACTCATATAGGCTCGCTGATTCTCTCTCGCTGATTGATGTGACAATAGAGTGACCTCATTGTGTTAATGAGGCAGCCATGTGCATCACACACACACACACACACACACACATACACACACACACACACACACACACACACACACACACACACTAGTATGCACCTTGAGGCAATCATATGGAGCTGTTGCTGAAGACAGTTGCCTAACCTGACAGGTGCAGTCTAGGAGAGTGACAGAAGGGGGGGGGGGGGGGGGGGGGAATAGGAGGTTTCACCCCAGTGAGAGGGGCTCACTGCAGCCTGAGTTGAAAAGGAGTACTCTCAGATTACAGATGTTACCCCCAGTTAAATGTCACTCATATTCATTACCATCATCTGGGGTGTATTCATTAGGCACCAAACGGAAGAAAATGGACTGAAACAGAGAGGGACTATCTGGACTTGTCCAATAAGATACGTTCCTTTTGATTTTCTGTTGCAAAACATTTTAAAACGTAAGGTACTTAACCCTAATTTGCTCCAGGGGCGCCTTACTACTACAGTATGGCTGACCCTGTAAAACAACACATCACTGCACCAATCCGATGTATGTGACAATCATTTTAAAATATATATAATAATAATATAAAATAAATAAATATGACCCCCTTTGTTATAGCGTTTCCTTCCAGTCAAATTACTTAAAAAATATCAAATATGATATACACTGAGTGTACAAAACATTAAGAACGCCTGCTCTTTCCATGACATAGACTGACCAGGTGAATCCAGGTGAAAGATATGATCCTTTATTGATGTCACTTGTTAAATCCACTTCAATCAGTGTAGATGAAGGGGAGGAGATGGGTTAAAGAAGGATTGTTAAGCCTTGAGACCACTGAGACCTGTATTGTGTCTGTGTTCCATTCAAAGGGCAAATGGGCAAGACAAAAGATTGAAGTGCCTTTGAATGGGGTATGGTAGTAGGTGCCAAGCGCACCGGTTTGAGTGTGTCAAGAACTGCATACTGCTGGATTTTTCATGCTCAACCGTTTCCTGTGTATATCAAGAATGGTCCACCACCCAATGGATATCCAGCCAACTTGACACAACTGTGGGAAGCATTGGAGTCAATAAGGGCCAGCATCCCTGTGGAACGCTGTTGACACCTTGTAGAGTCCAATCCCGACGAATTGAGGCTGTTCTGAGGGCAAAAGGGGGTGCAACTCAATATTAGGAAGGTGTTCCTAATGCTTTGTACACTCACTGTATTATTTCATCACTTCAACATTGCAAATTCGTATGTCTATAAGTCATATAGATACAGATATTGCTCAGTGTAAGAAGATGTTGTGTAATACTGTAAAATTCTATGTGGTTCTAGGAAGTGCATGTTGCAGCAGCGTCTCGCAGGCTATGTGTCCATATGGCTCCCTACATTAGGTGATTAAAGGTGTTAGAGTCAACAAGCTCTCACAGTCTCTCGTCAGAATTAGACATTCATCCATTACCACTTTAAGAATCATTCTTTTTTAGGCTTTGCCAATGCATTGATATTCAAATTATTATTACATTCTAAAATATGTGAGAATAATGTGGACATTGCCTGACTAAATAGATTAGACACAGGCAATTTATAAATTGTCTGTCTGGGCTGATGAGACAGTGGATTGCGCAGTGAGATGGAACAACGTCATAGCTTTAGCCAGTGGTAAATTGTGGATTATAAAACGGGTGGGTCTAATCCTGAATGCTGATTGGTTAAAACCGCAATCCAGCTGGTGTCTATTCTCCAAATTACCACCTTAAAATGCCTATTTCCTCTGTTCCATCTGACAATCCATTGTCTCATCAGCCTAGCCAGGCAATTTATAAATTTGATCTCCACTATAAAAAGCATCTAGACATTATCTCAGGTGAAATTGCGTCTCATTAGCTCATTGTTATGGATGTATCCAAATAAATGTCACTAGAAAACAGCTTAAACAAATGGAAATGCAGCTGCTTTGCTGTTATTCTGGCTGCACTGTTTGACATGACAAAGTTAGCCGTAGTTGGCTAGCTAGCAAACAAGGGATAATAACTTTGCCAGCCAGTATGGTAATAGAACATTTAGAACAAACCACTAGGTCACGTCAATAGATACAGAACAAAAAGACCTAACAACACCCGTGCAAATATATCCTCCAAACTGGCATTATCACTTAAAGAGACACCGGCTGGAATGCGGTTTTAACCAATCAGCGGCCAGGATCAGACCCACCCATTGTATATCTTAAGGAAATAAGGGTCGACACAGTGGTTCTAGGCGGAGCCCCACCTGCCCCAAATGACTGGTCCCCATTACCTTCAAAGAATGAACTCCGCGCTGTGGCTGGGGCTCAGCTCTGCCTTGTCCCGCTGCGTCGGCCATTATTTGAGCCACACATTTGAGCCCCATTATTTGAGCCCCACATTTTTAACACAAACAAATATACATCAAAATATATTCTTTGCATGTTTTTGTTGTCTGTTTATATGCCTCCTTTATTTATCCTACGGTTCTGACTTACGTGTACAGGGAGAACACTGTAAGAATGTCCCATGCTCTGAATTCTGTCGCTGTACATAATGGCGCTGGAGGAGATGGCTGCCGTTTTACGGTCTCCTAACCAATTGCGCTATTGTGTGAGTTTTTTTTCGCTTTGCTTGTAACTTATTTTGTACATAATGTTTCTGCGACTGTCTCTTATGACCAAAAAGAGCTTCTAGATATCAGGACAGGGATTACTCACCTCTTACCGGACAAATAATTTTTCTTTAACGAGTCGGACATGAAGGATTTACTTCAGACATCCTGTTACGGTGCGTGAATGAGGACCCAAAAGCGAATTAACGTAAACAGAGCTTCTTTAATAAGAAAACAAACGTAGGCTCAGATGGACCGGCAGGTTCCGACAGGACAGGACAAGGTTGCAGCAAACATGACGATAGTCTGGTTCAGGCATGAACAACACAAACAAGAATCCGACAAGGACAGGAACAAAAACAGAGAGAGATATAGAGGACTAATCAGAGGGAAAAAGGGAACAGGTGGGAAAAGGGGTGACGAGGTAGTTAGGAGGAGACAAGGAACAGCTGGGGGAAAGAGGGGGAGAAAAGGTAACCTAAAACGACCAGCAGGGGGAGACAGGGTGAAGAGAAAGGACAGAAACAAGACACAACATGACAATACATGACAGCACCCCCCCACTCACCGAGCGCCTCCTGGCGCACTCGAGGAGGAAACCTGGCGGCAACGGAGGAAATCCTCGATCAGCGCACGGTCCAGCACGTCCCGAGAGGGAACCCAACTCCTCTCCTCAGGACCGTACCCCTCCCAATCTACTAGGTACTGATGACCACGGCCCCGAGGACACATGTCCAAAATCCTACGGACCCTGTAGATGGGTGCGCCCTCGACAAGGATGGGGGGGGGGGGGGGGGGAAGACGAGCGGGGGCGCGAAGAACGGGCTTGATACAGGAGACATGGAAGACCGGGTGGACGCGACGAAGGTATCGCGGAAGAAGAAGTCGAACTGCGACAGGATTAATGACCTGAGAAATACGGAACGGACCAATGAACCGCGGGGTCAACTTGCGAGAAGCCGTCTTAAGGGGAAGGTTCTGAGTGGAGAGCCAAACTCTCTGACCGCGACAATATCTAGGACTCTTAGTTCTACGCTTATTAGCAGCCCTCACAGTCTGCGCCCTATAACGGCAAAGTGCAGACCTGACCCTCTTCCAGGTGCGCTCGCAACGTTGGACAAAAGCCTGAGCGGAGGGGACGCTGGACTCGGCGAACTGAGATGAGAACAGCGGAGGCTGGTACCCGAGGCTACTCTGAAAAGGAGATAGCCCGGTCGCAGACGAAGGAAGCGAGTTGTGGGCGTATTCTGCCCAGGGGAGCTGTTCTGACCAAGACGCAGGGTTGCGAAAAGAAAGACTGCGTAAGATGCGACCAATAGTCTGATTGGCTCGTTCTGCTTGACCGTTAGACTGGGGGTGAAAGCCGGAAGAGAGACTGACGGAAGCCCCAATCAAACGGCAAAACTCCCTCCAAAATTGAGACGTGAATTGCGGACCTCTGTCCGAAACGACGTCTGACGGAAGGCCATGAATTCTGAAAACATTCTCGATTATGATTTGTGCCGTCTCTTTAGCAGAAGGAAGCTTAGCAAGGGGAATAAAATGAGCCGCCTTAGAGAACCTGTCGACAACCGTAAGAATAACAGTCTTCCCCGCTGACGAAGGCAGTCCGGTGACAAAATCTAAGGCGATGTGAGACCACGGTCGAGAGGGAATGGGAAGCGGCCTGAGACGGCCGGCAGGAGGGGAGTTACCGGACTTAGTCTGCGCGCAGACCGAACAAGCAGCCACGAAGCGACGCGTGTCATGCTCCCGGGTGGGCCACCAAAAACGCTGGCGAATGGAAGCAAGCGTACCCCGAACGCCAGGGTGGCCGGCTAACTTGGCAGAGTGAGCCCACTGAAGAACGGCCAGACGAGTAGGAACGGGAACGAAAAGAAGGTTCCTAGGACAAGCGCGCGGCGACGGAGTTTGAGTGAGTGCTTGCTTTACCTGCCTCTCAATTCCCCAGACAGTCAACCCGACAACACGCCCCTCAGGGAGAATCCCCTCGGGGTCAGTGGAGGCTACTGAAGAACTGAAGAGACGAGATAAAGCATCAGGCTTGGTGTTCTTAGAGCCCGGACGATAAGAAATCACGAACTCGAAACGAGCGAAAAACAGCGCCCAGCGCGCCTGACGCGCATTAAGTCGTTTGGCAGAACGGATGTACTCAAGGTTCCTATGGTCAGTCCAAACGACAAAAGGAACGGTCGCCCCCTCCAACCACTGTCGCCATTCGCCTAGGGCTAAGCGGATGGCGAGCAGTTCGCGGTTTCCCACATCATAGTTACGTTCCGACGGCGACAGGCGATGAGAAAAATACGCGCAAGGGTGGACCTTGTCGTCAGAGAGGGAGCGCTGAGAAAGAATGGCTCCCACGCCCACCTCTGACGCGTCAACCTCGACAATGAACTGTCTAGTGACGTCAGGTGTAACAAGGATAGGTGCGGATGTAAAACGATTCTTGAGGAGATCAAAAGCTCCCTGGGCGGAAACGGACCACTTAAAGCACGTCTTGACAGAAGTAAGGGCTGTGAGAGGGGCTGCCACCTGACCGAAATTACGGATGAAACGACGATAGAAGTTCGCGAAGCCGAGAAAGCGCTGCAGCTCGACGCGTGACCTAGGGACGGGCCAATCAATGACAGCTTGGACCTTAGCGGGATCCATCTTAATGCCTTCAGCGGAAATAACAGAACCGAGAAATGTGACGGAGGAGGCATGAAAAGAGCACTTCTCAGCCTTCACAAAAAGACAATTCTCTAAAAGGCGCTGGAGGACACGTCGAACGTGCTGAACATGAATCTGGAGTGACGGTGAAAAAATCAGGATATCGTCAAGGTAAACGAAAACAAAGATGTTCAGCATGTCTCTCAGGACATCATTGACTAATGCCTGAAAGACAGCTGGAGCGTTAGCGAGGCCGAAAGGAAGAACCCGGTATTCAAAGTGCCCTAACGGAGTGTTAAACGCCGTCTTCCACTCGTCCCCCTCCCTGATGCGCACGAGATGGTAAGCGTTACGAAGGTCCAACTTAGTGAAAAACCTGGCTCCCTGCAGGATCTCGAAGGCTGAAGACATAAGAGGAAGCGGATAACGATTCTTCACTGTTATGTCATTCAGCCCTCGATAATCTATGCAGGGGCGCAGGGACCCGTCCTTCTTCTTAACAAAAAAAAACCCCGCTCCGGCGGGAGAGGAGGAGGGGACTATGGTACCGGCGGCAAGAGCTACAGACAAATAATCTTCGAGAGCCTTACGTTCGGGAGCCGACAGAGAGTATAGTCTACCCCGGGGGGGAGTGGTTCCCGGAAGGAGATCAATACTACAATCATACGACCGGTGTGGAGGAAGAGAGGTGGCCCTGGACCGACTGAACACCGTGCGCAGATCGTGATATTCCTCCGGCACCCCTGTCAAATCACCAGGCTCCTCCTGTGAAGAAGAGACAGAGGAAACAGGAGGGATAGCAGACATTAAACATTTCACATGACAAGAGACGTTCCAGGAGAGGATAGAATTACTAGACCAATTAATGGAAGGATTATGACAAACTAGCCAGGGATGGCCCAAAACAACAGGTGTAAAAGGTGAACGAAAAATTAAAAAAGAAATGGTTTCGCTATGATTACCAGAAACAGTGAGGGTTAAAGGTAGCGTCTCACGCTGAATCCTGGGGAGAGGACTACCATCCAGGGCGAACAAGGCCATGGACTCCCTTAACTGTCTGAGAGGAATGTCATGTTCCCGAGCCCAGGTCTCGTCCATAAAACAGCCCTCCGCCCCAGAGTCTATTAAGGCACTGCAGGAAGCTGACGAACCGGTCCAGCGTAGATGGACCGACAAGGTAGTGCAGGATCTTGAAGGAGAGACAGGAGTAGTAGCGCTCACCAGTAGCCCTCCGCTTACTGATGAGCTCTGGCTTTTACTGGACATGAAGTGACAAAATGACCAGCAGAACCGCAATAGAGACAGAGGCGGTTGGTGATTCTCCGTTCCCTCTCCTTAGTCGAGATGCGGATACCTCCCAGCTGCATAGGCTCAGCACCCGAGCCGGCAGAGGAAGATGGTAGTGATGCGGAGAGGGGGGCAACGGAGAACGCGAGCTCCTTTCCACGAGCTCGGTGACGAAGATCAACCCGTCGCTCAATGCGAATAGCGAGTTCAATCAAGGAATCCACGCTGGAAGGAACCTCCCGGGAGAGAATCTCATCCTTTACCTCTGCGCGGAGACCCTCCAGAAAACGAGCGAGCAAAGCCGGCTCGTTCCAGCCACTGGAGGCAGCAAGAGTGCGAAACTCAATAGAGTAGTCTGTTATGGATCGATTACCTTGACATAGGGAAGACAGGACCCTGGAAGCCTCCTCCCCAAAAACAGATCGATCAAAAACCCGTATCATCTCCTCCTTAAAGTCCTGATACTGGTTAGTACACTCAGCCCTTGCCTCCCAGATTGCCGTGCCCCACTCACGAGCCCGTCCAATAAGGAGAGATATGACGTAGGCGACACGAGCAGTGCTCCTGGAGTAAGTGTTGGGCTGGAGAGAAAACACAATATCACACTGGGTGAGGAACGAGCGGCATTCAGTGGGCTCCCCAGAGTAACACGGCGGGTTATTGATTCTGGGCTCCGGAGATTCGAAAGCCCTGGAAGTGGCCGGTGGATCGAGGCGGAGATGGTGAACCTGTTCTGTGAGGTTGGAGACTTGGGTGGCCAGGGTCTCAACGGCATGTCGAGCAGCAGACAATTCCTGCTCGTGTCTGCCTAGCATTGCTCCCTGGATCTCGACGGCTGAGTGGAGAGGATCCGAAGTCGCTGGGTCCATTCTTGGTCGGATTCTTCTGTTACGGTGCGTGAATGAGGACCCAAAAGCGAATTAACGTAAACAGAGCTTCTTTAATAAGAAAACAAACGTAGGCTCAGATGGACCGGCAGGTTCCGACAGGACAGGACAAGGTTGCAGCAAACATGACGATAGTCTGGTTCAGGCATGAACAACACAAACAAGAATCCGACAAGGACAGGAACAAAAACAGAGAGAGATATAGAGGACTAATCAGAGGGAAAAAGGGAACAGGTGGGAAAAGGGGTGACGAGGTAGTTAGGAGGAGACAAGGAACAGCTGGGGGAAAGAGGGGGAGAAAAGGTAACCTAAAACGACCAGCAGGGGGAGACAGGGTGAAGAGAAAGGACAGAAACAAGACACAACATGACAATACATGACACATCCGACAAGGCCCAAATCCCTGTGATTCACATGAGAAAGAGACAGAGATATCGGGGACGTAGGGTGGGGACGCTTGTAAGGTTCTGACGGCAAGTGGGTAATCTGCCTCTACCATCAGTCCTATTAGCCAATGTACAGTCATCGGATAACAAAATAGACAAACTACGATCACGAATATCCTACCAACGGGACATTGAAAACTGTAATATCTTATATTTCACTGAGTCGTGGCTGAATGACGACATGAATAACATACAGCTGGCGAGTTTTATGCTGCATCGGCAAGATAGAACAGCAGCCTCCGGTAAGACAATGGATGGCGGTTTGTAAACAACATATTTGTAAACAACAGCTGGTGCACAAAATCTAATAGTAAGGAATTCTCAAGGTTTTGCTCACCTGAGGTAGAGTATCTCATAATAAACTGTAGACCACACTATTAACCAAGAGAGTTGTTATCTATATTCTTTGTACCATCACAAACCGATGCTGGCACTAAGACCGCACTCAATGATCTGTATACGGCCATAAGCAAACAGGAAAACACTCATCCAGAGGCGGCGCTCCTAGTGGCCGGGGACTTTAATGCAGGGAAACTTAAATCCGTTTTACCTCATTTCTATCAGCATGTTAAATGTGCAACCAGAGGGAAAAAACTCTAGACCACCTTTACCCCAGACACAGAGACACGTACAAAGCTCTCCCTCACCCTCCATTTGGCAAATCTGACCATAATTCTATCCTCCTGATTCCTGCTTACCAGCAAAAACTAAAGCAGGAAGCAGCAGTGACTCGGTCTATAAAGAAGTGTTCAGATGAAGCAGATGCTAAGCTACAGGACTGTTTTGCTATCACAGACTGGAACATGTTCCGGGATTCTTCCGATGGTATTGATGAATACACCACATCAGCCACTGGCTTTATCAATAAGTGCATCAATGACGTCGTCCCAACAGTGACTACGTACATACCCCAAACAGAAGCTATGGATTACAGGCAACATCCACACTGAGCTAAAGGGTAGAACTGCCGCATTCAAGGAGCGGGACTCTAACCCGGAAGCTTATAAGAAATCCCACTATGCCCTCCGACGAACCATTAAACAGGCAAAGCGTCAATACAGGACTAAGATTGAATCAAACTCCACCAGCTCCGACGCTCATCAGATGTGGCAGAGCTTGCAAACTATTACAGACTACAAAGGGAAGCACAGCCGCGTGCTGCCCAGTGACACGAGCCTACCAGACGAGCTAAATTACTTCTATGCTCACTTCGAGGCATGCAACATTGAAGAATGCATTAGAGCATCAGCTGTTCCGGACGACTGTGTGATCACGCTCTCCGTAGCTGATATGAGTAACATTCACAAGACCACAGGACCAGACGGATTACCAGGACGTGTACTCCGAGCATGCACTGAGCAAATGGCAAGTGTCTTCACTGACATTTTCAACCTGTCCCTGATTGAGTCTGTAATACCAACATGTTTCAAGCAGACCACCACAGTTCCTGTGCCCAAGAACACTAAGGTAACCTGCCTAAATGACTACTGACCCGTAGCACTCACGTCTGTAGCCATGAAGCGTTTTGAAAGGCTGGTCATGTATCACAACAACACCATTATCCCAGAAACCCTAGACCCACTCCAATCTGCATACCGCTCCAACAGATCCACAGATGACGCAATCTCTATTGCACTCCACACTGCCCTTTCCCACCTGGACAAAAGGAGCACCTGTGTGAGAATGCTATTCATTGACTACAGCTCAGCGTTCAACACTATAGTGCCCTCACAGCTCATCACTAAGCTAAGGACCCCGGGACTAAAAGCCTCTCTCTGCAACTTGATCCTGGACTTCCTGACAGGCCGCCCCCAGGTGGTAAGGGTAGGTAACAACACATCTGCTACGCTGATCCTCAACATGGGGGCCCCTCAGGGGTGCGTGCTCAGTCCCCTCCTGTACCCCCGTTCACTCATGACTGCATGGCCAGGCACGACTTCAACAACACCATCATTATGTTTGCCGACGACACAAAAGTGGTAGGCCTGATTACCGACAACGACGAGACAGCCTATAGGGAGGAGGTCAGAGACCTGGCCGTGTGGTGCAAGGATAACAACCTCTCCCTCAACGTGATCAAGACAAAGGAGATGATTGTGGACTACAGGAAAAGGAGGGCCGAGCTCGCCCCCATTCTTATCGATGGAGCAGGCTGAGAGCTTCAAGTTCCTTGTTGTCCACATCACCAACAAACTAACATGGTCCAAACACACCAAGACAGTTATGAAGCGGGCACAACAAAGACCATTCAGGAGGTCTCTAATGCACAGAGACAGGTTCAGACCATTCAGTGTTTTTGGTGTGTGTTCATTGTCATAGTGACAACTGCAAATAATATTTCAATGTATGTAGGTCTAATAAAAAATAATATAGTAACTTGTATTTAAATGTGTCAATTCAACAACACCGTTTAGCCTGCACAGCTTTTTGCAGCAAGTGATTTCCATTTTTCCAATTGACTGTCGTGTTCAACTATTTGCATTGCTTCAATGCAACCATGTTATCATATCTGGCCAAAAGGGATGCACCAATGCACTTTCTCCTCAACTTTCCCGAAATGCATTTTCTATGCCGCAGGTTGTATCAATAGTTTCTGCGCTTTGCCTCCATGTTTTAAAATAATTGGAAAATTAAGTGAATATGGTCTGATACACCACGGTTTTCAGCCAACCAGCAATCAGGGCTCGAACCACCCTGTTTATAAGGTCTGATACACCACGGTTTTCAGCCAATCAGCATTCAGGGCTCAAACCACCCTGTTTATAATAATAGATCTGTGATACCTGTAATCACAACATGACAGTCCCTTTACTAAAGGAAGACACCAGTATATCAGTCACACTTTGAAATAACATGACAGTCCCTTTACTAAAGGACGACACCAGTATATCAGTCACACATTGAAATAACATGACAGTCCCTTTACTAAAGGAAGTGTCACGGTCGATGAAAGGAGCGGACCAAGGTGCAGCGTGGTGAGCGTACATGTTCTTTAATTAACAAAAGACGCAGAACAAAACAATACACACTACAAAACAAAACCGTGAAGCTAAAGGCTAAGTGCCATAAAGAAAGTCAACTTCCCACCAAGACAGGTGGGAAAAAAGGCACCTAAGTATGGTTCCCAATCAGAGACAACGACAGAAAGCTGTCCCTGATTGAGAACCATACCCGGCCAAAACATGGAGACAGAAAATCATAGAAACACAAAACATAGAAATGCCCACCCTAACTCACGCCCTGACCAAACCAAAATAGAGACATAAAAAGGATCTCCAAGGTCAGGGCGTGACAGGAAGAAACCAGTAAATTATACTGTACAGTACATTTATGTCTTAAAGTTGATTATTCTTCCCTAACACAACGCAGACTGTATTGCAATTTAAATATAAGCACTTGTATAATATAAGCCATTTAGCAGTCATTTTTATCCTAAGCGACTTACAGTCATGCGTGCATACATTTTGGGTTTGGGTGGCCCCGGGAATTGAACCAACAATCCTGGCATTGCAGTGCCATGCTCTACTAACCAAGCCCTACCTTGTGCAGGCGTTCTTTCTTTATTCATAATATCTGTTATACATAGTCCTCTCAAATACACTTTGGTACCTCTCATTTTAATATCTCTCTCTCTCTCTCTCTCTCTCTCTCTCTCTCTCTCTCTCTCTCTCTCTCTCGCTCGCTCTCGTGTGAACTCTGGCTCCTCTAAGCTCATTTCCTCTGACACCTCCACCTGGCAGTCAGGGCTCTCCCCGTCACCCTGCTGTGCCCCAGACTGGCACTGCCATCCATTCCTATGCCACTCTCCAACCCCTCCCCTTGGAGGACTCCTCACCACTCCAGGGCATGGCCGGGCTTCCTCTCCCCAGGATGCTGGCTCTATTGCTGTGATACACTGAGACGGTTCCTCCAGTCCTGTGTAACACTGAGACAGTTCCCTCAGTCCTGTGTAACACTGAGACTGTTTCCACAGTCCTGTGAAACACTGAGACAGTTCCCCCCAGTTCTGTGTTACACTGAGACTGTTTCCACAGTCCTGTGTAACACTGAGACAGTTCCCTCAGTCCTGTGTAATACTGAGACTGTTTCCACAGTCCTGTGTAACACTGAGACTGTTTCCACAGTCCTGTGTTACACTGAGACGGTTCACTAGTCCTTATTTCTGTTGCTATACAGTATGTTGTCTGTGTGGTTACTATTCACTGTCAGTCCAGCAACAGTTATGTCACTTGGGGATAAATATAATTTATTGAATTTAACTGAATTGAACGGTGCACTGCTCGATGAGACAGCCTAATTAAGGGCTACCCATGACACGTGTTCAGAGAGTCAGAGACACACAGTGGAAGGGTTATATCCAAAGGACGATAGCCAATCCTGGGTTGTATTCATTAGGTAACAAACGGAAGAAAACAGGCTGAAAACAGGGAGGGATCTGATCTGGTGAGGACAGACAAGCACACCGGTCGCACGCCTGAGCTGTCCTTAATACGAATGTCAGGATGCGAGTCCATGACCTCACATAGGAAGTAATCACTATGACAGGATGCAGACCTGTAAGGCTAGCTGTACAGGAAGAGAGCTAATTTTAAGACTGAATGGTGAGTGGAAGGACACAACATCAACACTCCTCTTAAAAACAGTGGAAGGACATGACATCCCCACTCCTCCTTAACATAGTGGAAGGAAATGACATCCCCTCTCCTCCTTAACTCAGTGGAAAGACATGACATCCCCTCTCCTTCTTAACTCAGTGGAAAGACATGACATCCCCTCTCCTTCTTGACACAGTGGAAAGACATGACATCCCCTCTCCTTCTTGACACAGTGGAAGGACATGGCATCCTCACTCCTTCTTAACTCAGTGGAAAGACATGACATCCCCTCTCCTTCTTAACTCAGTGGAAAGACATGACATCCCCTCTCCTTCTTGACACAGTGGAAGGAAATGACATCCCCTCTCCTTCTTAACTCAGTGGAAAGACATGACATCCCCTCTCCTTCTTAACTCAGTGGAAAGACATGACATCCCCTCTCCTTCTTGACACAGTGGAAGGAAATTACATCCCCTCGCCTCCTTAACACAGTGGAAGGACATGGCATCCTCACTCCTCCTTAACACAGTGGAAGGACATGACATCCCCTCTCCTCCTTAACACAGTGGAAGGAGATGACATCCTCACTCCTTCTAAACACAGTGGAAGGACATGACATCCCCACTCCTCCTAAACACAGTGGAATGACATGACATCCCCCCTCCTCCTAAACACAGTGGAATGACATGACATCCCCCCTCCTCCTTAACACAGTGGAAGGACATGACATCCCCACTCCTCCTAAACACAGTGGAATGACATGACATCCCCCCTCCTCCTAAACACAGTGGAATGACATGACATCCCCCCTCCTCCTAAACACAGTGGAAGGACATGACATCCCCACTCCTCCTAAACACAGTGGAATGACATGACATCCCCCCTCCTCCTTAACACAGTGGAAGGACATGATATCCCCCCTCCTCCTTAACACAGTGGAAGGACATGGAAGATGGGCTGTTATGGCACTCTGGCAAGAAGGAAAGGTCAGTTACACACATGAACACATAAATGCATGCACACAAACACACATACAGTATAGCTTTCATTCTATGTTATCGAATATAAAATAATTGTATTGTCCTTTAAGTTCCTCTTCGTAATTCATTTTACAAGCTTGTATATTATACACACATTAGTCTCCTTCACCAGCCATATCTCTCTATATATATGGTAGCACTTAGCCTGGGGACAAGGTTACACACACACACACACACACACACACACACACACACACACACACACACACACACACACACACACACACACACACACACACACACACACACACACACACACACACACACACACAAACCAATAGTGCGTCCTGTCCTGGTGTTTTCTCCTTCTCCCTGCCGGTGAAATGTGCCTACTTGCTGATTGAGGTAAGTAACGTAACCCAGGCTACAGGGTAAGAACAGGGATTATCCTGACATCAGCTGTCTGTGCAGCTCCAGCCCATTCTACAGGCCTTATTGCCATGGTGACTTAAGCCCTCCGGCTGTCGAGAGGTCATGACCTTTAGACATTTAGGGGAGGCCTGCCCTCTGATGCTAATGGCATACACTAAAGGTCAGCTGAGCGTGACCTCATTATGTGCCAATGTACAGGTAACTACTAAAATAAAGGAAACACTTGAGTAAATGAGGGATACAAAGTATATTGAAATCAGGTGCTTCCACATAGGTGTGGTTCCTGAGTTAGTTAAGGAATTAACATCCCATCATGCTAATCTTGGCTAACATGGCTAGAATAAGGGATCTCCATAACTTTGAAAGAGGGGTATCTAAGGAGCATAAGGTTTTAAGGTGTGTGTGTGTGTGTGTCTCAGTCACCAGATATAAACCCAATTGAACACCATTGGGAGATTCTGGAGAGATGCCTGAGACAGTGTTTTCCACCACCATCAACAAAACAACAAATTATGGATTTTCTCATGGAAGAATGGTGTCGCATGCCTCCAACAGAGTTCCAGACACTTGTAGAATCTATGCCAAGCTGTTCTGGCTCGTGGTGGCCCAACACCCTATTAAGACACTTTATGTTGGTGTTTTCTTTATTTTGGCAGTTACATGTAGATCTACACACAGGCAGGGAGTAACACACACACACACACACACACACACACACACACACACACACACACACACACACACACACACACACACACACACACACACACACACACACACACACACACACACACACACACACACACACACACACACACACAACCTTAATCTGTCCCTCTTCAAAAGCAGCCACATGGACCCCATTACATTCTATCTTCCTTCACAGAGCCTTGAAGAAGGTTATCTGTTAACTGCTCAGGTTGCTCTGTGGGGCTGCAGGGGGTCTTAACCCATTAACCCTTTGTGGGTTATGGACAGGTTAGCAGAACAAAGGCCAACTCAGGATTTACTGTTCAATGTCATCCAAACAGAGGCCTGGATAGGGACAGGTAACAACAATGTTTTGATGTATCCTCCTGAGTGATTAGATTGCGTGCGTCATGTTAGGTAGGATCAATTATAGACTTGACTTGAATGTGATCAATCATTATATACTGAAGATCTGGGCATGTGTGTGTGTTGTGACTGTGTGACTAACCGATTGATTTATGACTAATGTAAAAGTCTAGTAGGCCTGCATAAACAACATCAATGACTGCTCTGTCTCTATCTTTCTCTCTCTCTCTCTTTCTTTTTCTATAAAGGAGAAGCCTTCATCTGCGTCTGCAGTTTAAAAAATATTTTATTTATACATTTTCTGTTATAAAAAAGCTATTGCGTCTGCAGTTTTGAAGTAAAAACTGCCCCCCAACCCAACCCAACCCAACCTCAGACCCAGGCGGTGGCCCATGGAGGAGTAGGGTTACCTCCACACTGCTGCACAATTACCCAGCCAAGTGAAGTCTGATGCTGTCTGGCATCCTTGGGGCTCCATGTGAGGTGGGCCTCAGCCTGTACCACCTAGCTCAGTGGAGAGCATCATCTCTGGGCCAAGAGTGAGATATCTAGGGTGGGGGCTGGGTGGTTGGTTGGAGCATGAATGGAGAGAAAGTGAGAGGTGGATATCAGATGGGGATTAAGGTATAATCATAGATATGCTATCATAGACTACTGCCCCTCCATTATATCACATGCACAATTGCGCGTGCGCACACAAATCAAATTGATTTATATGGCCCTTCGTACATCAGCTGATATCTCAAAGTGCTGTACAGAAACCCAGCCTAAAACCCCAAACAGCAAGCAATGCAGGTGTAGAAGCACGGTGGCTAGGAAAAACTCCCTAGAAAGGCCAAAACCTAGGAAGAAACCTAGAGAGGGACCAGGCTATGTGGGGTGCCCAGTCCTCTTCTGGCTGTGCCGGGTGGAGATTATAACAGAACACGGCCAAGGTGTTCAAATGTTCATAAATGACCAGCATGGTCAAATAATAGTAGTAACATAATAGTAGTTGTCGAAGTCAGCACCTCAGGAGTAAATGTCAGTTGGCTTTTCATAGCCGATCATTAAGAGTACAGTGCCTTGCGAAAGTATTCGGCCCCCTTGAACTTTGCGACCTTTTGCCACATTTCAGGCTTCAAACATAAAGATATAAAACTGTATTTTTTTGTGAAGAATCAACAACAAGTGGGACACAATCATGAAGTGGAACGACATTTATTGGATATTTCAAACTTTTTTAACAAATCGAAAACTGAAAAATTGGGCGTGCAAAATTATTCAGCCCCCTTACGTTAATACTTTGTAGCGCCACCTTTTGCTGCGATTACAGCTGTAAGTCGCTTGGGGTATGTCTCTATCAGTTTTGCACATCGAGAGACTGAATTTTTTTCCCATTCCTCCTTGCAAAACAGCTCGAGCTCAGTGAGGTTGGATGGAGAGCATTTGTGAACAGCAGTTTTCAGTTCTTTCCACAGATTCTCGATTGGATTCAGGTCTGGACTTTGACTTGGCCATTCTAACACCTGGATATGTTTATTTTTGAACCATTTCATTGTAGATTTTGCTTTATGTTTTGGATCATTGTCTTGTTGGAAGACAAATCTCCGTCCCAGTCTCAGGTCTTTTGCAGACTCCATCAGGTTTTCTTCCAGAATGGTCCTGCATTTGGCTCCATCCATCTTCCCATCAATTTTAACCATCTTCCCTGTCCCTGCTGAAGAAAAGCAGGCCCAAACCATGATGCTGCCACCACCATGTTTGACAGTGGGGATGGTGTGTTCAGCTGTGTTGCTTTTACGCCAAACATAACGTTTTGCATTGTTGCCAAAAAGTTCAATTTTGGTTTCATCTGACCAGAGCACCTTCTTCCACATGTTTGGTGTGTCTCCCAGGTGGCTTGTGGCAAACTTTAAATGACACTTTTTATGGATATCTTTAAGAAATGGCTTTCTTCTTGCCACTCTTCCATAAAGGCCAGATTTGTGCAATATACGACTGATTGTTGTCCTATGGACAGAGTCTCCCACCTCAGCTGTAGATCTCTTCAGTTCATCCAGAGTGATCATGGGCCTCTTGGCTGCATCTCTGATCAGTCTTCTCCTTGTATGAGCTGAAAGTTTAGAGGGACGGCCAGGTCTTGGTAGATTTGCAGTGGTCTGATACTCCTTCCATTTCAATATTATCGCTTGCACAGTGCTCCTTGGGATGTTTAAAGCTTGGGAAATCTTTTTGTATCCAAATCCGGCTTTAAACTTCTTCACAACAGTATCTCGGACCTGCCTGGTGTGTTCCTTGTTCTTCATGATGCTCTCTGCGCTTTTAACGGACCTCTGAGTCTATCACAGTGCAGGTGCATTTATACAGAGACTTGATTACACACAGGTGGATTGTATTTATCATCATTAGTCATTTAGGTCAACATTGGATCATTCAGAGATCCTCACTGAACTTCTGGAGAGAGTTTGCTGCACTGAAAGTAAAGGGGGTGAATAATTTTGCACGCCCAATTTTTCAGTTTTTGATTTGTTAAAAAAGTTTGATATATCCAATAAATGTCGTTCCACTTCATGATTGTGTCCCACTTGTTGTTGATTCTTCACAAAAAAATACAGTTTTATATCTTTATGTTTGAAGCCTGAAATGTGGCAAAAGGTTGCAAAGTTCATGGGGGCCGAATACTTTCGCAAGGCACTGTATCTCTACCACTCTTGCTGCCTCTAGATAGTTTAAAACAGCAGGTCTGGGACAGGTAGCATGGCCAGGTGGACTGGGGACAGCAAGGAGTTATCATGCCAGATAGTCCTGAGGCATGGTCCTAGGGCTCAGGTCCTCCGAGAGAGAGAAAGAAAGAGAAAATTAGAGAGAGCATACTAAAATTCACACAGGACACCGGATAGGACAGGAGAAGTACTCCAGATCTAACAAACTGACCATAGCCCCCGACACATAAACTGCTGCAGCATAAATACTGGAGGCTGAGACAGGAGGGGTCAGGAGATACTGTGGCCCCATCCGATGACACCCCCGGACAGGGCCAAACAGGAAGGATATAAGCACACCCACTTTGCCAAAGCACAGCCCCCACACCACTAGAGGGATATATTCAACCACCAACTTACCCTCCTGAGACAAGGCCGAGTATAGCCCACAAAGATCTCCGCCATGGCACAACCCAAGGGGGGGGGGGCGCCAACCCAACCCAGACAGGATGATCACATCAGTGACTCAACCCACTCAAGTGACGCACGCCTCCTAGGGACGGTATGAAAGAGCCCTAGTAAGCCAGTGACTCAGCCCCTGTAATAGGGTTAGAGGCAGAGAATCCCAGTGGAAAGAGGGGAACCGGCCAGGCAGAGACAGCAAGGGTGGTTCGTTGCTCCAGAGCCTTTCCGTTCACCTTCCCACTCCTGGGCCAGACTACACTCAATCATATGACCCACTGAAGAGATGAGTCTTCAGTAAAGACTTAAAGGTTGAGACCGAATTTGCGTCTCTCACATGGGTAGGCAGACCATTCCATAACAATGGAGCTCTATAGGAGAAAGCCCTGCCTCCAGCTGTTTGCTTAGAAATTCTAGGGACAATAAGGAGGCCTGCGTCTTGTGACCGTAGCGTACGTGTAGGTATGTACGGCAGGACCAAATCAGAGAGATAGGTAGGAGCAAGCCCATGTAATGCTTTGTAGGTTAGCAGTAACACCTTGAAATCAGCCCTTGTCTTGACAGGAAGCCAGTGTAGGGTGGCTAGCACTGCAGTAATATGATCAAACTATTTGGTTCTAGTCAGGATTCTAGCAGCCGTATTTAGCATTAACTGAAGTTTATTTAGTGCTTTATCCGGGTAGCCGGAAGGTAGAGCATTGCAGTAGTCTAACCTAGAAGTGACAAAAGCATGGATTAATTTTTCTGCATCATTTTTGGACAGAAAGTTTCTGATTTTTGCAATGTTACGTAGATGGAAAAAAGCTGTCCTTGAAACAGTCTTGATATGTTCTTCAAAAGAGAGATCAAGGTCCAGAGTAACGCCGAGGTCCTTCACAGTTTTATTTGAGACGACTGTACAACCATTAAGATTAATTGTCAGATTCAACAGAAGATCTCTTTGTTTCTTGGGACCTAGAACAAGCATCTCTGTTTTGTCCGAGTTTAAAAGTAGAAAGTTTGCAACCATCCACTTCCTTATGTCTGAAACACATGCTTCTAGCGAGCGCAATTTTGGGGCTTCACCATGTTTCATTGAAATGTACAGCTGTGTGTCATCCGCATAGCAGTGAAAGTTAACATTATGTTTTCAAATGACATCCCCAAGAGGTAAAATATATAGTGAAAACAATAGTGGTCCTAAAACGGAACCTTGAGGACCACAGAAATTTACAGTTGATTTGTCAGAGGACAAACCATTCACAGAGACAAACTGCTATCTTTCCGACAGATAAGATCTAAACCAGGCCAGAACTTGTCCATGTAGACCAATTTGGGTTTCCAATCTCTCCAAAATAATGTGGTGATCGATGGTATCAAAAGCAGCACTAAGGTCTAGGAGCACGAGGACAGATGCAGAGCCTCGGTCCGATGCCATTAAAATGTCATTTACCACCTTCACAAGTGCTGTCTCAGTGCTATGATGGGGTCTAAAACCAGACTGAAGCATTTCGTATACATTGTTTGTCTTCAGGAAGGCAATGAGTTGCTGCGCAACAGCCTTTTCTAAAAGTTTTGAGAGGAATGGAAGATTCGATATAGGCCGATAGTTTTTTATATTTTCTGGGTCAAGGTTTGGCTTTTTCAAGAGAGGCTTTATTACTGCCACTTTTAGTGAGTTTGGTACACACACACACACACACACACACACACACACACACACGCATTTGCATGCACTCACCCGCGCCCATGCAGGCATGCACAGACATACACACACACACACACACACACACTTTCACTCTTTGACATATGACCTCATATACAGGCTCAGACATATTGCAGACAGATAATCCTTACAAAGACAGGGTCATTTGATGTTACCCGAGCCCTACAACACAAACACACACACACACACACACACACACACACACACACACACACACACACACACACACACACACACACACACACACACACACACACACACACACACACACCATCATATCCTCAGCCGATTGACATGGTGGATTTGAGGTCACAGCATGTGGCTAGTATAGGGGGTTATGGGGTAGCTAGTGGATTACAGTTTTGTAGGGCAGCAGTCCGATTTATAGTTAAGTACACCGACAGGATAGACCACCAACCTACACATTACCCCTAAACTCTCTCTCTCTCTGAAGATGAGTACAGCTATGTAGATACTGGCTTTGTCCTGAAATGACACCCTATTCCTTTTACAGTGCACTACTTTTACAGACCCTGTTCAAATATAGTGCACTACTTAGGGAATAGGGTGCCATTTGGGGCGTAATCACTGTTAACTATATTCCCCAGCTGTCTCTATCACATTGCAATGTTTTTTTCTGTCAGCTCAAAGTGAGAGCACTTTATATTAAGGGCCATAATCCCACTTCTCTCTGTCACATCAATAACAGGCTCTCTCATGTTCCTCCATTCTCACCTTTTCATCACACCCAGTGAGTCTCATTCCCTAAACCGCTCTCTCTCTCACCACCTCCTGTTTCATTCTTTACATTAGAGTTGCCATATTGGGGGAATTTTCTCCATCTTACAATTTGACTACTTTGGCTGTGTTTACAGCCCAATTCTGACATTCTTTACACTAATTGGTCTTTTGACCAATCACATCAGATCTTCTCAGAACTAATATGATTGTTCAAAAGACCAATTAGTGAAACAGATCATAATTGGGCTGCCTGTGTGAACGCTGCCTTATAGTAGATTTGGTGGGAATTTTGCTCAGTTTCTGTGTGAAAGTGTCAATTAAATCTGGCAACACTGCTGTGTATCCACCTGAAGTGTCCGCGTTGTTTTCTACACATTGCCCATTTCCCTGCAGGGCTGGGCAGTACTGGTGTGCTTGTCTCAGGACTGCGGTGCGAAAGGATGTGGCAGGGCCAGCACACGGGGCCAGGCACAGGAAGGAAGGAGCTCCACTCAAATTCATCTCTATTGGACAGAGGCTAAAGGAGCTGGGGGCATATTTTGGAGCCAGGAGACATCTCCTAGGAGAATGCCATGGCAACCAGGGCCCCAAAGCGGCGAGGGCCCCCAGGCTTTGGCAGGGGTGTTCCGACTCCCTTTTCAAGTGCCCGATCAAAAGTGTCAGGAAAGGTTCTGTTATTGGCCATTTGGCGTCTCTCCTTTCTTTTCTTTGTCTTTCTTCCCTTGCTCCGCCTCTCTTTCTTGGGTTACACAGGAGGCTGGGAGCTGTCCCGGACCAGGCCGAGGTCGCCAAGGAGGCTGTGAGAAGATAGAGAGTAGTGTCTTTGCAATGGATTGTGGGAAAATGTTGCCAAACAACGCTAGGGGGAATGTGGCTGTGATGGCAGCTTGATATTGGACACAATAGTGAAATGATGTAGCGTCTGTAGCAGTGGGAGTAGAAGTGATCATTCTAGACTCAAATGCCAGCTATTACAGATAAGATCACCAAATCTGTCTGTGTGAGTCTCCTGCTTCTTGCTAGATTGCTCTCGGCATGCTAGTGAAAGTCCTTTACACCAGCAGGAAAAGCAGTGGTTCTGATCCATATAAGAGCTTTGAGAAGGTGCTGGAGATCAACGTAGGCTACAGTTGACGGCATTGCAAAGTTATAGACGGCTTCTCTCGTCGTCATTGTGACACATTTACTTTGACGGAGATGTTCCTTAATGCGCTGCAGAACAGACTTGAGAGTATACGTGTGGTCTTCCCTCTCTTTTGTTCTTCCTTCTCTTCAATTGACCCATATTCCTCAGTAATTAATTAAACTGACACCAGATCAGAGGTGAACTTTTATTAATACATTCTTAGTAAAGTGATTAACATTAAAAGGTATACAGTGCAATTACCAACCCTTCTCTCCAAGAAAAAAACATCAGTTAAGAGTAAGACAAGAGCAACAGAACACGCATGCTGCATTATTTAATGTTCCCCTAGTCTATCTGCAGTCAGCCAGGTACTATATTTGGCAGGACATGATACAATAGTATTTTAATGAAAAGACCGCCACCTTGTGGGATAAACAGAAAACTACACAGATGTGGGTTGTGTTCATTAGGGCAGTGGTTCCCAACCTTTTTCGCTAACTGTACCATCAACAGAATTTTGCTTTGCCTAGAGAACCCCTGAAATACCCCCGCATGTACATTTTACCAGTAAGCTTATGGTCTCATGAGTCTTCTCAAGTACCCAACTCATATACTATACGATAGGTGGAAATCAACTTATAGGCCTAATTATTATATGGAAAAATTAAAACGACAACGGATAATTTAAGCAAAAGACATCAGCCATACGGACAACCAGACCCTTCCAATGAAAAAGGGCCTAAGATAAGAGTAAGGTATGTTACACAAACGGAATGCATCTCAATTTCCCCCATTTTCTCTGGCCCTCTCTTTACATTGTGTTTTCCCTCCTTCATCATGCTTCCTGTTCAGCTGTCTTCCCTCCCTCCTCTTCTCCTCTCACATGACCCCTATCCCTTTCCATCTCTATCCAATATTTGAATATCCTCCATTTATTTATTTCCTTGACAGTGTCACCTCCGTTCTCCCTGTCTTGTCTTCCCTAATTCCTATCCATATAAGCCTTTGTCCAATACCATCAACCCTCACAATTATTATCCTAACCCCCTCAACCTCTCCCTCTCTTCCCTGTACCCTCCCTCTCCCTGATCACTACCCCTGAATCCCAAACCCCTAGTCCCTAGCCACGAAGCACTTACATAGATCTGAGAGGATTGGACCGGTATAAGCAATATGGTGGTAGCTCCATCTGGCCTTCTGATAGGCGATAGACGGGAATTGGCGCCATATAGCTTAAAGGACATCTTTCCAATCCTCTCAGATCTACCCTACTGCATAGGGGGTGGGGACTAGGGGTTGATTTGGGATTCAGAGCCCCCTTAGCGTGAGTCCATGAGGGGCTGCAGCCAGAGCAGGAAACGGGACACCTTCTGGTAGATGTAACCCTGACTACAGTCTGCCCCTGCTGGTCTGGAGACTACCCCGGTCAGATAGAACACCTCCCTGTGGAGAGATAGGATGGGACTCCCCGGCCCCAGGATGCAGTCACCCTTGGGTCTCACTGTCGTACAGCCCATCTTGTTGGTGACCAACCCCGGGTGCCTCTCCACACACTGGGGCAAACGCTCATACGCCAGGTGGTTGAGAGTGAGCGGGCCTTGGACCTCCGTGGCGTCCACGGGGTCCTTCCAGCCAGTGACCACGGCCGGATACTCGCCAGTCATCAGGACGACCTCTGCAAAGTCACGTTCGGGCAGGCAGGCAGCGACCACGTGTTTCTTATAGACGATGCGCTCGCGGAGCTCGAGGGCGGCCAGGTCGTTGTCAGGGCGACCGGGTACGTAGCGGGGGTGGACGTGGACGACTTGGACATAGAGCGTCTGTTCGCCATCTTCAGATGCGGTTTGGCGCTTGCCTGGGAGGGGAGGGACGAAGTACTCAAAATCAATAAAGGAACACATACTGTAAAGCAAATCAAAAACATACCCTCTCACACACACGCAGGAATGAATACACGCATGCACACACACACACACACACACACACACACACACACACACACACACACACACACACACACACACACACACCACCAGTGGAGCCTGAGCCTGTAGACTGGACATGATGCCCCATGATGAGCACTCACCGACAGCCACCTGGAAGTTGACGTATTTCTGGGCACACTGGGCTGTAGTTAGAACCAGGTTCTCCTTCAGAATGACACCACTACAGAACCCTACAGACTCTGTACTCTTCAGAATGGCCTGCACAATGACAACACAACAGTTACAATATACAGCAGAGATGACACCGCAAAATACATTATCACAACTATGGGAATATTGGGTTAATGTGCTGTAGCTTTGATAGTGAGGGGTTGACTTCGTGAGAAAAATGAATCTGAGAGCATAGTAGTGCCTGTCAGTGGACAGTGTGTACCTAGTTTGAATTGTGTGTGTGTGTGTGTACCTCATAGTGGTGTGTGTTTTCCTACCTGCCAGGGACACTCTCCAGAGTTGCAGGCTAGTCCCTCAAAGTTGTTGGCGATGTTGGTTGACTGTCTCTTTGTCCACTGGCTTAGGCTGTTCACCTTCCCACAGGGGAATGTCACTGAGAGAGGGATGGAGGGAGAATTACTGAGTATAGTTTAGTATAGTACAGTTTAGTATCTAGTATAGCATAGCATTAGCCTCGTACGAACCATCCTGATCTCGCAAGCTTACATTCTGTTTCACTATCCGCTAGCGAGATCAGGATGTTGCGTATGAGGCTAGAATATCACAATACAGTACAGAATCACTTAACATATAGGATAGCATAGTATAGTATAGCATAGTAGAATATGGTGACTGACCTGCAGGAATACACTTCACCCTCTCCTTCTCCTCTAGTTTCCAGCCACGGGCACAGGAACACTCATAGGACTGGTATCCTGGCTTACAGAACTGACTGCAGCCCTTGGTCTTGTCCAACATACACACTGTCTGATCTACAATCACACACAGAGAGAAAGACAGAGAAAGGGGGAGAGGCTTCTTCACTGTTGACGTTTTTTACAACATGAGTTCCCCACCAACTCGGTGTTGGGTCCTTCACGTCTCTCACCTTTCTCACAGTGGACTCCAAAGAAGCCTGACTTGCAGACACAGTCGTATCCCCCCACGCTGTCTGAGCACATGGCTCCATTCTTACACGGCTTCTCTGCACACTGGTCCCCATCTGTACACACACAGGGTTAACAACACAGCCAGTCAAATGGTACATTCACTAATACAAGACACGTGTTCTGGGGTGAAGCTATTTTAACTGTCACACCAAATCACATGGATTTCAACTGAGTGGTAACCCAAAATACTAAGTACTCTGATATGTTCCAAGAGAACGTCAGGCAGAATCATTACACTTACCTATGTAGACTGACCAGAAGATATCCTGAAAGATCAAAACAAAGTCCACTGTCAGTTTGATTCAAAATGTCTACAGAATCATCAGAAGTCCACTGTCAGTTTGATTCAAAATGTCTACAAAATCATCAGAAGTCCACTGTCAGTTTGATTCAAAATGTCTACAGAATCATCAGAAGTCCACTGTGAGTTTGATTCAAAATGTCTACAGAATCATCAGAAGTCCACTGTCAGTTTGATTCAACATGTCTACAGAATCATCAGAAGTCCACTGTCAGTTTGATTCAAAATGTCTACAGAATCATCAGAAGTCCACTGTCAGTTTGATTCAAAATGTCTACAGAATCATCAGAAGTCCACTGTCAGTTTGATTCAAAATGTCTACAAAATCATCAGAAGCAAGAAGATAGATTTTAAAAAAGGAGATGAGTGGAGAGAAGCAAGGTAAGGAGGAAGGTTTGGAGGTTGTTAAAGAGGACGTCTGAGGTGAGAAAAGGAAGGATGAGCTGAAGGAGGTGAGGAAAGAAGGGAGTCTAATAGAGGGAGGTATGAGGAAAGAAATCTGTTCAGTGGGAAGAGGGAGCATTGGCCCACCGTGCGGTAGGAGTCCTGGAAGATCTCCCTGGCCTCCTCGTAGTTGCAGACCTCCTCCAGACACTCCCTCTCCATGTTGGCAGGGAGCAGGCTCTCCTCGTTGCCCACGTTGGCCCTCTTCTGGCGGGATAAGGTGATCACTTCACTGGCCTCCTGCTTGTCCAGGAACACTGGGGGGTGGGGGGGGGATTTTAGTTGTTGTACTTTTGATACTCATTCACAAAATATATATTTTTTATCTCAATGGATAGTCTATTTTTCATATAACCTGATTCCACTTAAATAGTTAGGTCACACATTTGAAAATAGTTTAATACAGATTCTCGGCCTAAATCTGTCAAATCTATGTAGTAGAGTACAATAGTAACATTCTTTGTTACTAATTAACTAAGGCCTAAACCCAGTGCCAAAAAAGCACAAAACTACACCAATAGACCTAAACACTCTTCACACAGTACCTTTGACTCTACGGATCCCCACTTCCAAAAAAGGTCTCAGATTCCATTAAGAATGTAGCCTGATGCCTCCATGACAAACTATCCTTGTCTAATGTCATCCTGCCCCTTCCCATGTCCTGGTGTCCTGTCTAGTGGATAAACAGGCCACTTCCCTGTCCTGGTGTCCTGTCTAGTGGATAAACAGGCCACTTCCCTTTCCTGGTGTCCTGTCTAGTGGATAAACAGGCCCCTTCCCTGTCCTGGTGTCCTGTCTTCTGGATAAACCGGTCCCTTCCCTGTCCTGGTGTCCTGTCTAGTGGATAAACAGGCCACTTCCCTGTCCTGGTGTCCTGTCTAGTGGATAAACAGGCCACTTCCCTGTCCTGGTGTCCTGTCTAGTGGATAAACAGGCCCCTTCCCTGTCCTGGTGTCCTGTCTAGTGGATAAACAGGCCACTTCCCTTTCCTGGTGTCCTGTCTAGTGGATAAACAGGCCACTTCCATTTCCTGGTGTCCTGTCTAGTGGATAAACAGGCCCCTTCCCTGTCTTGGTGTCCTGTCTACTGGTTAAACCGGTCCCTTCCCTGTCCTGGTGTCCTGTCTAGTGGATAAACAGGCCCCTTCCCTGTCCTGGTGTCCTGTCTAGTGGATAAACAGACCCCTTCCCTGTCCTGGTGTCCTGTCTAGTGGATAGACAGACCCCTTCCCTGTCCTGGTGTCCTGTCTAGTGGATAGACAGACCCCTTCCCTGTCCTGGTGTCCTGTCTAGTGGATAAACAGGCCCCTTCCCTGTCCTGGTGTCCTGTCTAGTGGATAAACAGGCCCCTTCCCTGTCCTGGTGTCCTGTCTACTGGATAAACAGGCCCCTTCCCTGTCCTGGTGTCCTGTCTAGTGGATAAACAGGCCTCTTCCCTGTCCTGGTGTCCTGTCTAGTGGATAAACAGGCCCCTTCCCTGTCCCGGTGTCCTGTCTACTGAATAAACAGACCCCTTTGCTGTCCTGGTGTCCTGTCTAGTGGATAAACAGGCCCCTTCCCTGTCCTGGTGTCCTGTCTACTGGATAAACAGGCCCCTTCCCTTCCCTGTCCTGGTGTCCTGTCTAGTGGATAAACAGGCCCCTTCCCTGTCCTGGTGTCCTGTCTAGTGGATAGACAGACCCCTTCCCTGTCCTGGTGTCCTGTCTAGTGGATAAACAGGCCCCTTCCCTGTCCTGGTGTCCTGTCTAGTGGATAAACAGGCCCCTTCCCTGTCCCGGTGTCCTGTCTACTGAATAAACAGACCCCTTTCCTGTCCTGGTGTCCTGTCTAGTGGATAAACAGGCCCCTTCCCTGTCCTGGTGTCCTGTCTAGTGGATAAACAGGCCCCTTCCCTGTCCTGGTGTCCTGTCTAGTGGATAAACAGGCCCCTTCCCTGTCCCGGTGTCCTGTCTACTGAATAAACAGACCCCTTCCCTGTCCTGGTGTCCTGTCTAGTGGATAAACAGGCCCCTTCCCTGTCCTGGTGTCCTGTCTAGTGGATAGACAGACCCCTTCCCTGTCCTGGTGTCCTGTCTAGTGGATAAACAGGCCCCTTCCCTGTCCTGGTGTCCTGTCTAGTGGATAAACAGGCCCCTTCCCTGTCCCGGTGTCCTGTCTACTGAATAAACAGACCCCTTTCCTGTCCTGGTGTCCTGTCTAGTGGATAAACAGGCCCCTTCCCTGTCCTGGTGTCCTGTCTACTGGATAAACAGGCCCCTTCTCTTCCCTGTCCTGGTGTCCTGTCTAGTGGATGTGAGTTCCTCCTTTCAATGTTAAGAGCTTTGGAACCCAGTGAGCCCTCTAAATAATCAATTTTCATTACTGGCTGGATTGGCTATCCAGGGAAAATAACCATCCAAGGAAAGTCCCTCTGTGCCCTTTTGTTGGGGGCGGCAGGAAGCCTAATGGTTAAGTGCGTTGGGCCAGAATCCGAAAGGTCGCTGGTTTGAATCCCCGAGCCAACTAGGTGATAAATCTGTCGAAGTGCCCTAGAGCAAGGTAAATAACCCTACTGTAATTACTCCTGTAAGTCGCTCTGGATAAGAGCATCTGCTAAATGACTAAAATGTCAAATGTGTTGCTCAGGGCCACCAGCCAGCAGCATCGTGTCCCTGGTCCCTTACCTGTCTTGGTGTTTTTAGTGTCTAGTCTGCACGTCACAGCTCCCAGTAGCAGTAAGGAAAGCAGGGTGGCAGTGGTGGCTAGGGAGCCCATGGTGGCAGCTAGAGGACAGTCTGTCTGAATGTCTGGCTGTTTGTCTGTCTAATCCTGTCAGTTCACCTCAGCAGAGTTCAAAGTTCACACCTAAAAACAACAAGGACCAGAGTTCAGAGATTCCCACATTCTGACATAGACATCACAGATGACATAACTTTCTGTCAGGATGAGCTTCAAAGAGGAGGGTCATTTTATATCAGAGTAACCTACAAAACAAGAGGATGAAGACTAATTGTTGTGAGTGTTGTTAAAAGCTTTTGGATCTTGGGATCATCATTAAAATCTTAAACTTCAGTCTTGCAGCTTCCTCTCTCTCTATATAAAAATACCTCAAAATCAACAACCTGTTTGTTTAATAGAGTTAAGACATCAAATGATCCCATCAGAACAGTGACAATGCATTTTCTAAAGAACCCCCGGACTTGGTTACAATGCTGCCATCGTGTGGTATTATACCCAGTTTATTGTTGTTTCATCCATTTCCAATCATAAACAACAAAGAGGGATAACATCAAACACACCAAACAAACTAGATTCATTGGTATTAAGCCTAGTCAAATAGTTAGTTTAATAGATTGGCTGTAACAGAACAAACAAAACAAAACAGGCCTGTGTGTTTATATTTAGTCCAACATGAATATGAACTGGTTTCATGTTGTGAATGATGCTGCTGTCATCTATAAAACAACATATGACACGACCAGACTAATCTGACATGATGCTGTAAAAGCTTGGGCTACCACAAACTGCTAAAAACATACGAATGTATGGATCTTAAACGATACTTGAAAATATAGAGGCCTATCATGCATCCACGCTATATTATGCTACCTAAATCGCAACGCGTATCCCATTATTGGAGAGATGGACCGCTATTCAGGGCGCGGCAAAACGCATGATGATTAGAACGGTAAAAAATGCACGGTAACCTACCGCGTCGGACTTCAGCCGGGGCTTGGGCGGAATGAGAAGGATGACAGAAGCCTGTTCGGTTGGTTCTCTCTCTGGTCCCGACACGCAGTTCACCGTGTGGATCCTCGGCTCTGAGATCGCAATAGAGGTTGACAGCATCACACTCCAATGTTGCTTTTTCAGGCCACTACGACGTGTGTAATCAACCACGTGAGGGCGGTCTTTATTCAAAGCCATTAATACAAATACTGTATGTAGGCTACTATACTGTATGGGTCCGTTCTACTGTAACCCGTTCTACTGTAACCCGATCATGGATTGTTCATGCTACTGTATGTACTGGCCATTGAGAGGTTTGAAGCAGCCGCCATATTGGTACTCCTGAGAAGGAGCAGTTCTCCAATGCTTCAAGGACAAAATTACATGCATTAGTATTTGTTTCTCTAGTTGGGACAGTAACATTAGTACTCTCTAATGAGATAATAATTTAAAAGTATGCATTAAGGTGTCTGTAGTAGAATATACATGGCAAAAATGAATGTAAACGTTAATAAATGCATTTCTATAGCTTCCAAATGTTTTTTGTTTTACACTGGAGAAATACAAATTTTACACTGGAGGAGAAATACTAAAATGGCTTCGTAGTGGCTTCAAAACAGCGCCCCCTGTCAGTCATCCAGTGTTTATTCACATTGTTAATATTATCCTATGGTTCTATGTAGGCCTCTTCACTGTTGAAGATGAGACTGGTGTTTTGCGGGTACTATTTAATGAAGCTGCCAGTTGAGGACTTGTGAGGCGTCTGTTTCTCAAACTAGACACACTAATGTACTTGTCCTCTTGCTCACTTGTGCCTCCAACTCCTATTTTATTCTAGGTAGAGCCAATTTGAGCTGTTCTGTGAAGGGAGTAGCACACAGCGTTGTACGAGATCTTCAGTTTCTTGACAATTTCTCGCATGGAATAGCCTTCATGTCTCAGAACAAGAATAGACTGACGAGTTTCAGAAGAAACTGCTTTGTTTCTGGCCATTTTGAGCCTGTAATCGAACCCACAAATGCTGATGCTCCAGATACTAAACTAGTCTAAAGAAGGCCAGTTTAATTGCTTCTTTAATCAGCACAAAATTATAAACTTGAATTAGCTAACACAATGTGCCATTGGAACACAGGAGTGATGGTTGCTGATAATGGGCCTCTGTACCCCTATGTAGATATTCCATTAAAAAATCTGCCGTTTCCAGCTACAATAGTAATTTACAACATGAACAAAGTCTACACTGAATTTCTGATCAATTTGTTGTTATTTTAATGGACAAAAAATGTGTTTTCTTTCAAAAACAAGGACATTTCTGAGTGACCCCACACTTTTGAACAGTATTGTATGTGGTTGACAATGTTGAGCTTTCAACATAACTTTTGAAATGAAGCATCACTTCCATGAATCCTCGACCTTGTCCTCAGTAACACACACCCTTTGGTGTGGAATTCTCCAGTCATTGGTTGAATGGCCAAACAACACAGGGTTTTCAATCCTTGATTGCTTAATCAGTGCGGTGGTTACCTTGCTGTCTTCTCCCCCTCTCTCTTCATCAGGGTTGGGGAATAACTGATTACATGTTGGGGAATAACTGATTACATGTTGGGGAGTAACTGATTACATGTTGGGGAATAACTGATTACATGTTGGGGAGTAACTGATTACATGTTGAGGAGTAACTGATTACATGTTGTGGAATAACTGATTACATGTTGGGGAGTAACTGATTACATGTTGGGGAGTAACTGATTACATGTTGTGGAGTAACTGATTACATGTTGGGGAATAACTGATTACATGTTGGGGAATAACTGATTACATGTTGGGGAGTAACTGATTACATGTTGTGGAGTAACTGATTACATGTTGTGGAGTAACTGATTACATGTTGGGGAGTAACTGATTACATGTTGTGGAGTAACTGATTACATGTTGGGGAGTAACTGATTACATGTTGTGGAGTAACTGATTACATGTTGGGGAATAACTGATTACATGTTGGGGAGTAACTGATTACATGTTGGGGAATAACTGATTACATGTTGGGGAGTAACTGATTACATGTTGGGGAATAACTGATTACATGTTGGGGAGTAACTGATTACATGTTGGGGAGTAACTGATTACATGTTGGGGAGTAACTGATTACATGTTGGGGAGTAACTGATTACATGTTGTGGAGTAACTGATTACATGTTGGGGAGTAACTGATTACATGTTGGGGAGTAACTGATTACATGTTGGGGAGTAACTGATTAATGTTTTATATTTTCTTTTATATGTAATGTAAGTGCCTTGATGTATTTGCACCCCAAGTAGAGTAGCTGCTGTCTTGAAAAAGGCACAAATTTAAGTTTGTTCCACCTGAGCGAGTCTGACCACAAGTCAGAGACCACTATGATGACACACCAAATGTGTTAAATTAATTACTTTTGTCTTCTTCTAATAATGCCTCTTAAAGGGAAAGTAATCCAAAAGTAATCAGATTAAGTTATTGTGTTTGGGTAATCCAAAAGTTATGTTACTGATTACAGTTTTGGACATAACTAGTAACTGTAATCGATTACATTTAGAAAGTAGCCCACTCAACCCTTCTCTCTATCCTCTCCCTCCCTCGCCTCTTCCTTCCTGCATCTCATAATATATAAACAATATATGCCATTTAGCCGAGGTTTTTATCCAAAGAATCATGCATTTTATGTATTGGTAGTCCTGTGAATCAAACCCACTATTCTGGAGTTATAAGCTCAATGCTCTACCAAATGAGATAGAAAGGACATCTCTCCCTCTTTTCTTCCTTCCCTCCTTCCCTCCTTCCCTCCTTCCCTCCTTCCCTCCCTCCCTCCCTCCCTCCCTCCCTCCCTCCCTCCCTCCCTCCCTCCCTCCCTCCCTCCTTCCCTCCCTCCCTCCCTCCCTCCCTCCCTCCCTCCCTCCCTCCCTCCCTCCCTCCCTCCCTCCCTCCCTCCCTCCCTCCCTCCCTCCCTCCCACCCTCCCTTCGTCCCATTAGTTTGCCCTCCGTGTTAGGGAGCTCATCTATCCCCCACACTACCAGTACCCCAGCCCACCCTGACCTTCTCTCCTGACTCTCCCTGGTGCCAATGATAATTCCATTTTACTTCGCCGGTGTGATCGGAATCATAATCACAGCGGCTTTGAAGTCGGGCATCAAACGAGATGGAAATCCGTCCATTATAGATCAATGTGAGAGGGCAAATGCACACAGACCCAGACAGCAGCAGCAACAACAAGCACACCAAGGGGGAGAGGAAGGGCGAGATAGAGAGGGAATAAGAGAAGAGAGGAAGAGGGAGAGGGAAGGCAGGTGGGAAAGGAAGGGAGGAAGAGGAGAGGAGGAAAGAGAGAGAGAGAATATTTGTAGGGAGATGTTTGATCACTTGTCAGCTTGGACAAAAATTCTAACTTAAACAGGTGACATGGCAAACAATAATTGAATCTCAAACCAGTAGGACTTTACCTTTGTCTGTATGAGTGTGTGTGTATGCACACGTGTGAGTGTGTGTGTGTGTGCACACGTGTGAGTGTGTGTGTGTGCACACGTGTGAGTGTTTGTGTGTGCACAGGTGTGAGTGTGTATGTGTGCACACGTGTGAGTGTGTGCAGTATTTTAGGACCTCAGGGCTGCAGACTGCAATGTTAAGTGTTGATCTATTTCCTCCAGTCCAATAACAGAGGCATTATAAAGGCCTGCTTCACCAGCTGATCCCCAGAGCTGGCCTGGTCTGCCAAGCTAGTCTAGCCCAGAGAGGGTCACTGTGGCTGGGGAGAGGGAGAGGGAACGTGCCCCGGCCTGCTGGATCTGGAGGTGGTGGGGGATATACAAATTATCAGGATATGGAGATTTCCCATCGGACGGCGTTCTGATTACAAATATGTATAAATAAATAACTAGTTATAATACAGTTCCAGTCAAAAGTTTGGACACACCTACTCATTGCAGGGTTTTTCTTTATTTTTACTAGTTTATACATTGTAGAAAGACATCAAAACTAAGAAATAACACATATGGAATCATGTAGTAAACAAAACAGTGTTAAACAAATCTAAATATATTTTATATTTGAGATTCTTCAAAGTAGCCACCCTTTGCTTTGATGACAGCTTTGCACACTCTTGGCATTCTCTCAACCATCTTCATGGGGAAGTTACCTGGAATGCATTTCAATTAACAGGTGTGCCTTTTTAAAAGTTAATTTGTGGAATTTTTTTCCTTCTTAATGCATTTGAGCCAATCAGTTGTGTTGTGACAAGGTATAGGTGGTATACAGAAGATAGCCCTATTTGGTAAAAGACCAAGAACAGCTCAAACATGGCAAGAACAGCTCAAATAAGCAAAGAGAAACGACAGTCCATAATTTCTTTAAAGACATGAAGGTCAGTCACTACGGAACATTTCAAGAACTTTGAAAGTTTCTTCAAGTGCAGTCGCTAAAACCATCAAGCACTATGATGAAACTGGTTCTCATGAGGACCGCCACAGGAAAGCAAGACCAAGACTTAGAGTTACCAGCCTCAGAAATTGCAGCCAAAATAAATGCTTCACAGAGTTCAAATGACAGACACATCTCAACATCAACTGTTCATAGGAGACTGCGTGAATGAGGCTTTCATGGTCGAATTACTGCAAAGAAACCACTACTAAAGGACACCAGTAAGAAGAAGAGACTTGCTTGGGCCAAGAAACACGAGCAATGGACATTAGACCAGTGGAAATCTGTCCTTTGGTCTGATGAGTCCAAATTTGAGATTTTTGGTTCCAACGGCCGTGTCTTTGTGAGACGCAGAGTAGGTGAACGGATGATCTCCGCATGTGTGGTTCCCACTGTGAAGCATGGAGGAGGTAGGATGGTGTGGGGTGCTTTGCTGGTGACACTGTCTGTGATTTATTTAACCAGCATGGCTACCACAGCATTCTGCACTGATATGCCATCCCATCTGGTTTGCACATAGTGGGACTGTCATTTGTTTTTCAACAGGACAATGACACAACACACCTCCAGGCTGTGTAAGGGCTATTTGACCAACAAAGAGAGTGATGGAGTGCTGCATCAGATGACCTGGCCTCCACAATCACCCGACCTCAACTCAATTGAGATGGTTTAGGATGAGTTGGACCGCAGAGTGAAGGAAAAGCAGCCAACATGTGCTCAGCATATGTGGGAACTCCTTCAAAACTGTTGGAAAAGCATTCCAGGTGAAGCTGGTTGAGAGAATGCCAAGAGTGTGCAAAACTGTCATAAGGGGGGGGGGTGTAGGTGTGTATGGGGGGGTTGAGTGTATGTGTGTGTGAGAGAGAGAGAGAGAGAGAGAGAGAGAGAGAGAGAGAGAGAGAAGGAGAGAGAGAGAGAGAGAGAGAGAGAGAGAGAGAGAGAGAGAGAGAGGGAGAGAGAGAGAGAGAGATAGAAAGAGGGGCAGTAACACAGTAAATGGACATGACATGCAGGGTAAATGGTGTGTTTCTTCTTTAATGATCCATCTCCATCCCTGCTTTCTGTTTCTTTAAAGATGTCCGCTCAAGGAGGGGCACCTCTCTCTCATCTTCTCTTTTGAAGAGATTGGGAAGAAAAGAGGTGGAGAGCAGGGTAAGGAGGGGAATTGAGTTGGAGGGAGGGAGGGAAGAAGGAGTGTAAGAAGAAAAACAAAGAGAGAGAGAATAATAGAGAGAGACCTGGGTCCCCCTGCATCAGTGAATCAAGCAGCTGATTATGCCTGCATACCAAACCAAAGGCTATTATACTGAACATCCATCATAAATACAACCTGTCGCTCACGGCAACGCTGATGGATAGAACACAACAGGCTGCAGAGGGAAGGGATCCCTGGGTCTCCCTCCATCTCTCCATCTCACTCACTCACTCTGTTATTTTCCTTCTCCTATGTTCCCTTCCTCCTCAAACATCATTATCATCCCTCTCGTTCCCTCGTTCCCTCTCTCCCTCTCCCAGACTCCTGATCCCTCTCGTTCCCCCTCTCCCTCTCCCAGACTCCTTCTCCCTCTCCTTCCCTCTCTCCCTCTCCCAGACTCCTTCTCCCTCTCCTTCCCTCTCTCCCTCTCCCTCTCCCAGACTCCTTCTCCCTCTCCTTCCCTCTCTCCTTCTCCCACACTCCTTCTCCCTCTCCTTCCCTTTCTCCCTCTCACAGAATCCTTCTCTCTCTCCTTCCCTCTCTCCCTCTCACAGACTCCTTCTCCATCTCCTTCCCTCTCTCCCTCTTCCAGACCCCTTCTCCCTCTCCTTCCCTCTCTCCCTCTCACAGACTCCTTCTCCCTCTCCTTCCCTCTCTCCCTCTCACAGACTCCTTCTCCCTCTCCTTCCCTCTCTCCCTCTCACAGACTCCTTCTCCCTCTCTCCCTCTCACAGACTCCTTCTCCCTCTCTCCCTCTCACAGACTCCTTCTCCCTCTCTCCCTCTCACAGACTCCTTCTCCCTCTCCTTCCCTCTCTCCCTCTCACAGACTCCTTCTCCCTCTCCTTCCCTCTCTCCCTCTCACAGACTCCTTCTCCCTCTCTCCCTCTCACAGACTCCTTCTCCCTCTCTCCCTCTCACAGACTCCTTCTCCCTCTCTCCCTCTCACAGACTCCTTCTCCCTCTCTCCCTCTCACAGACTCCTTCTCCCTCTCCTCCCCTCTCTCCCTCTCACAGACTCCTTCTCCCTCTCCTTCCCTCTCTCCCTCTCACAGACTCCTTCTCCCTCTCTCCCTCTCACAGACTCCTTCTCCCTCTCCTTCCCTCTCTCCCTCTCACAGACTCCTTCTCCCTCTCCCCCTCTCACAGACTCCTTCTCCCTTCCCATTTTGATTCCCTCACTATCACTCATTTATTTTTTCATGTTCCAATTGTGACAGCATTGTAAGGGTCTGTGCACTATCCCATAGGAATGTGTGCACATGTGACACATGATGAGACTTGTGGTGAGTTAGGCCATAATGTCCATCCCAATCTGTGCCCGTGTTAAGTACCTGAGTATACCTAGATATGGCAGTGTGCCTGGGTAAGTCTGACAGTGACACTGTGCATATATGTGTTTGTGTGAGTCTACCTGTGTTTGTGTCTGTGTGCGAGCGTGTGTGTGTACCTGCGTAAGGGTGTGTGTGTGTGTGTACCTCTCCTAATGGCTTGGGTAATGAGGATGTAACGGGTGTGTTAACGACACAGACAGTGGGAAGATAGATGTCACTGCAGCCCTGGGGAGACCTATCGATAGGCCAGCCTGTCAGGCAGGCAGCCAGGCAGGCTGTCACTACAGGGGCCAGAAGAGATAGTGGCAGCCGATAGGGACCACACAGTGACACAGTCTCTTAATGCCCTGTCCTGACACACCACCACCAGCCGTCACGACTGACGAGAGATACCGTAATACCTCCCAGGATGCGTTGAGGTCAACGGTGTTGTAATGATGTGTGTAGTATCATTATGCAGGGTGTAATGATGTTGTAGTATTTTTATGCAGGGTGTAATGATGTTGTAGTATCATTATGCAGGGTGTAATGATGTGTGTAGTATTTTTATGCAGGGTGTAATGATGTGTGTAGTATTTTAATGCAGGGTGTAATGATGTTGTAGTATTTTTATGCAGGGTGTAATTATGTGTGTAGTATTTTTATGCAGAGTGTAATGATGTGTGTAGTATTTTTATGCAGGGTGTAATGATGTGTGTAGTATTTTTATGCAGGGTGTAATGATGTTGTAGTATTTTTATGCAGGGTGTAATGATGTGTGTAGTATTTTTATGCAGGGTGTAATGATGTGTGTAGTATTTTAATGCAGGGTGTAATGATGTGGTAGTATTTTTATGCAGGGTGTAATGATGTGTGTAGTATTTTTATGCAGGGTGTAATGATGTTGTAGTATTTTTATGCAGGGTGTAATTATGTGTGCAGTATTTTTATGCAGAGTGTAATGATGTGTGTAGTATTTTTATGCAGGGTGTAATGATGTGTGTAGTATTTTTATGCAGGGTGTAATGATGTTGTAGTATTTTTATGCAGGGTGTAATTATGTGTGTAGTATTTTTATGCAGAGTGTAATGATGTGTGTAGTATTTTTATGCAGAGTGTAATGATGTGTGTAGTATTTTTATGCAGGGTGTAATGATGTGTGTAGTATCATTATGCAGGGTGTAATGATGTGTGTAGTATGATTATGCAGGGTGTAATGATGTGTGTAGTATCATTATGCAGGGTGTAATGATGTTGTAGTATTTTCATGCAGGGTGTAATGATGTGTGTAGTATCATTATGCAGGGTGTAATGATGTGTGTAGTATTTTTATGCAGGGTGTAATGATGTTGTAGTATTTTTATGCAGGGTGTAATGATGTGTGTAGTATCATTATGCAGGGTGTAATGATGTGTGTAGTATCATTATGCAGGGTGTAATGATGTGTGTAGTATCATTATGCAGGGTGTAATGATGTGTGTAGTATTTTTATGCAGGGTGTAATGATGTTGTAGTATTTTTATGCAGGGTGTAATGATGTGTGTAGTATTTTTATGCAGGGTGTAATGATGTGTGTAGTATTTTAATGCAGGGTGTAATGATGTTGTAGTATTTTTATGCAGGGTGTAATGATGTTGTAGTATTTTTATGCAGGGTGTAATGATGTTGTAGTATCATTATGCAGGGTGTAATGATGTGTGTAGTATTTTTATGCAGGGTGTAATGATGTGTGTAGTATTTTAATGCAGGGTGTAATGATGTGTGTAGTATTTTAATGCAGGGTGTAATGATGTTGTAGTATTTTTATGCAGGGTGTAATGATGTGTGTAGTATCATTATGCAGGGTGTAATGATGTGTGTAGTATCATTATGCAGGGTGTAATGATGTTGTAGTATTTTTATGCAGGGTGTAATGATGTGTGTAGTATCATTATGCAGGGTGTAATGATGTGTGTAGTATTTTTATGCAGGGTGTAATGATGTTGTAGTATTTTTATGCAGGGTGTAATGATGTGTTTAGTATTTTTATGCAGGGTGTAATGATGTGTGTAGTATTTTTATGCAGGGTGTAATGATGTGTGTAGTATTTTAATGCAGGGTGTAATGATGTGTGTAGTATTTTAATGCAGGGTGTAATGATGTTGTAGTATTTTTATGCAGGGTGTAATTATGTGTGTAGTATTTTTATGCAGAGTGTAATGATGTGTGTAGTATTTTTATGCAGGGTGTAATGATGTGTGTAGTATTTTTATGCAGGGTGTAATGATGTTGTAGTATTTTTATGCAGGGTGTAATGATGTGTGTAGTATCATTATGCAGGGTGTAATGATGTGTGTAGTATTTTTATGCAGGGTGTAATGATGTGTGCAGTATTTTTATGCAGAGTGTAATGATGTGTGTAGTATTTTTATGCAGGGTGTAATGATGTGTGTAGTATTTTTATGCAGGGTGTAATGATGTTGTAGTATTTTTATGCAGGGTGTAATGATGTGTGTAGTATTTTTATGCAGGGTGTAATGATGTTGTAGTATTTTTATGCAGGGTGTAATGATGTGTGTAGTATTTTTATGCAGGGTGTAATGATGTGTGTAGTATCATTATGCAGGGTGTAATGATGTGTGTAGTATCATTATGCAGGGTGTAATGATGTTGTAGTATTTTTATGCAGGGTGTAATGATGTGTGTAGTATTTTTATGCAGGGTGTAATGATGTGTGTAGTATTTTTATGCAGGGTGTAATGATGTTGTAGTATTTTTATGCAGGGTGTAATGATGTGTGTAGTATTTTTATGCAGGGTGTAATGATGTTGTAGTATTTTTATGCAGGGTGTAATGATGTGTGTAGTATTTTTATGCAGGGTGTAATGATGTTGTAGTATTTTTATGCAGGGTGTAATGATGTGTGTAGTATTTTTATGCAGGGTGTAATGATGTTGTAGTATTTTTATGCAGGGTGTAATGATGTGTTTAGTATTTTTATGCAGGGTGTGATGATGTGTTTAGTATTTTTATGCAGGGTGTAATGATGTGTGTAGTATCATTATGCAGGGTGTAATGATGTGTGTAGTATTTTTATGCAGGGTGTAATGATGTTGTAGTATTTTTATGCAGGGTGTAATGATGTGTGTAGTATTTTTATGCAGGGTGTAATGATGTTGTAGTATTTTTATGCAGGGTGTAATGATGTGTGTAGTATTTTTATGCAGGGTGTAATGATGTGTGTAGTATCATTATGCAGGGTGTAATGATGTTGTAGTATCATTATGCAGGGTGTAATGATGTGTGTAGTATTTTTATGCAGGGTGTAATGATGTGTGTAGTATTTTAATGCAGGGTGTAATGGACGTTGTAGTATTTTTATGCAGGGTGTAATGGACGTTGCACTGCTTTCCAAGTTGTACCACTTCGTCCTGCTCCAGCTCACAGCAGGACTAGAACCTGGGACCACTGCCTCGCAAACACACCTGACTGGCGCCCTGAAAGGTTCTTACCCAGTTGCACCACAGAAAAGCTAGCAATTTGGCTCTTTGAGTGAAGACATTTCAGGCTGATAGGGTTGAGTGTGTAATGACAGTGTTTTTAACACTATAGACCAGAGTGCTCCTGACCCTCTGGCTGTTCCAGAGCTCTGCTAGCTGCTGGGAGCCTAATAGAAATACCTTCCTCTTCCTCTCCCCATTCACCTTTTTTTTCTCTCTCTCTCTCTCTCTCTCTCTCTCTCTCTCTCTCTCTCTCTCTCTCCATCATTCTCCATGATGAATTAACATCTTGTAGTGTATATTTTATTTAATGTTTCATTGTGCTGTTGGTGCAGACCCCTCCCTAACTCCTCCTGCCTTTGTAAATGTTCCATGTTGGAGAAGAGAATTTAGGGCATGTGAACCACACTCCTTCTCTTCTTCAATCCATTTATCTTTTATCCATCCCTCCATCCTCCCTTTCTCCATCCCTTCATTATTATACATCAGCTGATTATGCTGGCATACTAAACAAACAGCCTGGCTATTACACTGAACATCCATAATTAATACAACCTTTCACTCAGCGCAAATCTGATGGATAGAACACAACAGGCTGCAGGATGGGATCCCTGGTCTTCCTACACCTCTCCATCTCTCCCTCCATCTCTCCGTTCATCCCTCACTCCATCCCTCCCTGATTCCTACCATGTTCCTTTTCCCTTCAGCCTCTCATCATCTGTGCTGAGTCCCCCTCCAAACATCATCCTCTCTTTCCCATTCTCTCTCTCCCGTTCTCTCTCTCTCTCTCTCTCTCTCTCTCTCTCTCTCTCTCTCTCTCTCTCTCTCTCTCTCTCTCCTTCTCTCTCTCCTTCTCCTCTCGCTCTTCTCTCTCTCTCCACCTCCCTCCCTCCTCTCTCTCCTTCCTTCCCTCTCTCCCCTGCACATAGGTTCCATTCTGTGAAAGCTTGGCAGGTGAGTGAGTGTTATATTTTATTCAGCAGTGAGCCAGCCTCCCCCTGTTTAATGCCTGCGTCCCAAATTACACCATATTCACTACATAGTGCACTACTTGACCAGGACCCATAGGAACATAGGGTGCCAATACGGTGTTATCCATTTAATCAGGTCAGTGGGGGCCTAACCCCTAGCACCCGAAACCACTCTTGTGCAAAGTCACGCCTGATATCACTGAACATTGATTTTATGTCCACACCTGCAACTACAGTGAATATATAATATTATGTTTGTCATGTGTTCTGTATGTATTCAGTTCAGCTGACAACAATGTGAATCGATTGTATTCTGTAATTCATATGTACACATTGTTATGAACACATTTTCACTATTCACTCACAATGTTATTCAAATGCAGAGAAGGAGGATTTGTATGCAGAAGATTGAGCATAGAAATGGAATGAAGAGATTGTATTTCTATGGAACGAAGTAGGGCAGTGGAGTCATGTGTGTTATGAACAAATAGTTTGACCATTCTGTAATTGTAGAGACAGAGGATTTCTATGCAGAGGATTAAGCAAATAAATAGAATTAATAGATTGTATTTCTATGGAATCAAGCAAATAAATAGAATTAATAGATTGTATTTCTATGGAATCAAGCAAATACATAGAATGAATATATTGTCTATGGAATCGAGCAAAGGTATGAAGTAGGGCAATACATGTGTTGTGAATAAACAAATACCTTCCACCCATAGGACCCTGGTTCAAAATGTTATTCAATGTAGAGACAAAGGATTTATTGCACTAGATTAAGCATAGAAATAGAATGACACAGATTACCTCATAGTTTACACTGTAGACAATCAGGATATCTAGTTAACCATGCGCACAGGTGTTCCCACACATGTACACAACACGTGTACACACGCATGACCATTGAACTTGTTGGCACATGAGCAATCACACACAATCACACACAATCACACACAATCACACACGAGATGACAGATGGGAGTTCAATGGTGCGTGTGTACATGTGTGAGAACACCTGTGAGCACACACAACCGTTGAACTTGTTGGCACACAAGCAATCACACACAGTCACACGCACACACACACACACACACACACACACACACACACACACACACACACACACACACACACACACACACACACACACACACACACACACACACACACACACACACACACTTCCCCCATCTGTCATCTCATCATCCATCCAATTTGATATGTCCTTTGTGTAGACTATACTATGTACTATACTATACAAGGGAACCACTCCTCCTCCTTCCTCCGCTCCCTCACTCTCACTGCCTTCCTGTCTTCTCCTCACTCACACATATCCAAATAATCTTTATCCCTCTCTCCTCTCCTTCCCGTCTGCTTTTCCCTCTTTTGCTCCCTCACTTCTCCTTACTCACTCCTCTAGTGTGCCCTGGCTCTCTCTCTACCCCCTCCCTCCTGTCTCACTCACTCCATCTCTCTCTCTCTCACTCTCTCTCTGTCTTAACCCCCTCCCTCTCTAAATCTCTCTTTTTTTCTCTCTCCATCCTCTCTGTCTCTGTCTTTCTCTCTGTTCATTCTGATTCTCTCAGTCACACATGCATGCAGCATCTTCCCTCCCCACTTACTTTCTCTCTCAACTCTCATCCTCCTCTCTCCCTCCTCCTCTCTCCCTCTGTCACACACACATATCATCTCTTATCTTCCCGTCTGTGTCGTCTGTGTCTCAACATCTGTCTCTCTCACACAGACACTTACAGCCACTTCTCCCCCTCATCTCCCTCTCTCTTCTTCTCTCTCTCACTCAGACACGCAGAAACGCTCGCGCAACCCCAGCTTCAACACATACCTCACACTTATGCCGACTGGCACCCAAGGACAGAGCACCCTCTCTCTCTCTCTCTCTCTCTCTCTCTCTCTCTCTCTCTCTCTTTCTCTCTCTCTCCCTCTCCCTCCCTCCCTCTCTATCTCTCTCCCTCTCTCCCTCTTTCTCTCCCTTTCTCTGTCTCAGTCCTGCTGTCTGGGTCTGTGAGAGTGTGTGTGTTTCTGGGCTTCCCCGACGCCGAGCCGAGCTGAGCTCACACACTCCTGAGCATTTAAGGACGAGGAAGAGGAGGGCCATGGAGCACAGCCACATCTTCACCCTCCTTTCCCCCCCCAACAGCAGTGCCTGGAGCCCGGGGCAGCAGCCGGCCGACACTCCCCAGGGTTGCCCCCTCGGACCACTGCCCGTCATCTACTACAGCGCCCTGCTCTGCCTCGGCCTGCCCGGTAAGAGGGACAGGGGGGAGAGGATGGATTAGAGAGAGTGTGTGTGTGTGACTGTGTGTGCATTGTTTGTGTGTGTGTGTTGTGCCTGTCTTACTACGTATATGTATTTTGTGTGAATATGTATTTGTTTGTGTTTGTATGACAGTGTGTGTGTGTGTGTTTGCTATACTCTAAGTGAGTTTGTTTGAAGTCTGTGTTTTGTACTCAACTGCTCTAGTCATTAATTTATATCTCACATTGACCTTGTCTTATCTGTGTGCTCGAGTGTGTGTGCATGTGTCTGTGCCAGTGTGTGTGTGTGCCCATGCCGCACACACACAAACACAGAACTACTTGCGTGTGTGTGCCTGTGCGAGTGTGTGTGCGCCCGCACGTCGGTCTGTTGGATCAACAGAGATAAAAAGCCAGACAAATGAAAAAAGGGATGAAATGTTATTTTCTGTTACTCAGCTCAAATTTCACCTCTTTTAAATTATCCGGCTTCTGTTCACCCAGTGAATTATAATGAAGCAGAAAGAGAGACCTGAAGGATTTATCCAGGTGATGACTGGTCCTGAAATGTGACTATTTCCTACGGAGACGTGACCTCTAGGACATAATGTGGGACTGTCTTTCCTACGTAGCCGTCAACTCTAGGACATTGTTTGGGACTGTCTTTCCTACACAGATGCCACCTCTAGGACATCATTTGGGATTGTCTTTCCTACACAGACACGGCTCTCTGACCTCTAGGACATACTGTGTGTTAACCGGCTCTCTGACCTCTGAAAGATATTGATGCATTCCAGTCATGTCTGATCCAAAGACGTATGGGTCAGTTCAGACCTGGGCTGATAGCTTGACTGTAATATGTGTTTGGAGTAGAACACATTGTGCCTAAAGAACTACGTCTGTGTTATAGCTGTGGGTAGACACACTTAAATGAACACACTGTACCATTAGTCTATACTGAGACTGCCGTGGCTTTCAGGTGCATAGCCTACAAGCACTCGTGTTGTTGGGTTACTTACAGTACTTCATCGTTTCTGTAAAGACTTATTGGTGAGTTCATTCACAAGACAGATTTTATGTGTCTGCTTCCCTACTGTGTGGTCTATGGATGAACACTTACCCAGTCTGGGCAACAGGGTCTCATTAGAATGTGTCAAAATAGTGACATTTAACCACTGTAATTACAGTGCATTCGGGAAGTATTCAGACCCCTTGACTTTTTCCACATTTTGTTATGTTACAGCCTAATTCTAAAATTGATTTTTTTTAAATCCTCATCAATTTATTCACAATACCTCGTATTGACAAAGAAAAAGCATGTTTTAAGAAATTGTTGCAAACGTATTTAAATAAGTATTCAGACCCTTCACTCAGTACTTTGTTAAAGCACCTTTGGCAGCGATTACAGCCTCAAGACTTTTTGGGTATGAAGCTGTAAGCTTGGCACACCTGTATTTGGGGAGGATCTCTGCAGATCCTCTCAAGCTCTGTCAGGTTGGATGAGGAGCGTCACTGCACAGCTATTTTCAGGTCTCTCCAGAGATGTTCGATCTGGTTCAAGTCCGGGCTCTGGCTGGGCCACTCAAGGACATTCAGAGACTTGTTCCAAAGCCATTCCTGCGTTGTCTTGGCTGTGTCCTTAGGGTCGTTGTCCTGTTGGAATGTGAACCTTCGCCCCAGTCAGAGGTCCTGAGAGTTCTGGAGCAGGTTTTCATCTGTACTTTGCTCTGCTGAAAAACATCCCCACAGCATGATGCTGTCACCACCATGCTTCACCGTACGGATGGTGCCAGGTTTCCTCCAGATGTGACACTTGACATTCATGCTAAAGAGTTCAATCTTGGTTTCATCAGACCAGAGAATCTTGTTTCTCATGGTCTGAGAGTCCTTTAGGTGCCTTTTGTCAATCTTCAAGCGGGCTGTCGTGCCTTTTATTGAGGAGTGTCTTCCGTCTGGCCACTCTACCATAAAGGCCTGATTGGTGTAGTGCTGCAGAGATGGTTGTCCATCTGGAAGGTTCTGCCATCTCCACAGAGGAACTGTGGAGCTCGATCAGAGTGACCATCGGGTTCTTGGTCACCTCCCTGACCAAGGCCCTTCTCCCCCGATTGCTCAGTTTTGCCGGGTGGCCAGCTATAGGAGTCTTGGTGGTTCCAAACTTTTTCCGTTTCAGAATGATAAAGGCCACTGTGTTCTTGGGGACCTTCAATGCTGCAGACATTTTGTTGGTACCCTTCACTAGGTCTGTGTCTCGACACAATTCTGTCTCGGCGCTCTACAGACAATTCCTTCGATCTAATGGCTTGGTTTTTGCTATGACAACTGTGGGACCTTATATAGACAGGTTTGTGCCTTTCCAAATCATGTCTAATCGATTGAATTTACCACAGGTGGGCTACCATCAAGTTGTAGAAACATCTCAAGAATGATCAGTGGAAACAGGATGCACCTGAGCTCAATTTTGAGTCTCATAGACAAGGGTCTGAATACTTATGTAAATAAGGTATTTCTGTTTTTATTTTTAATGCATTTGCAACTATTTGTAAAAACCTGTTTTTGCTTCATCATTATGGGGTATTGTGTGTAGATCGATGAGGGAAACAATTTGAGAATAAGGCCGTAACGAAACAAAATGTGGAAAAAGTCAAGGGGTCTGAATACTTTCAGAATGCACTGTATATGTCAAATATTACCTCTGGTCTTGTTCTATGTGTTGTGGTGGCTAGAGAGTGAGAGGGAGAGAGAGGCTAGGGGTCAGGACAAATGCTGATGTCCAATCTATGATTAAAGTCTATGTTCTGCCCTTGAGGCTGTAGCAGATATATTCACTCTGCTTCAGCTGCAGACCAGAACTTCATCTCAATTTGTTTCAAGAGGAAAAAAAGATTGCAACCCTCAATTCTAAAGCTATTACCCTACGTTCTTCAATACGTTATACTCTGGTTTTATTTTCAACATGGCATGTTTTAAATGCCTTCACTAAAAGAGGTTATTGCACTCCATGCTAGTTGTAAGTAGAGTGTGGAGTGAATTGACTGGCCCTTATTCTGAGCAGTAATACTGTGATCTGTGTTTGATAAGAGTTTCATAAGGGATGTCCCACTTTCTATTACAATGGATCAGGAGTAAGAGATGTCAAGATGTACACTGTTCTCAATAAGGGAATCTGCAATTCAAGGTAATAGAAGTGCTTTGTATGCCAAACTATCATAAAACTGTTTCCTGCACGTCGCCTGCTGTCTTGAAGAAAGAAAGCCCCTTTAACCTCCTCCGGCTCCATTTTTCTGTTGGAAGGTAAATCTATACTATAGTAGCTGACCACAATCAATTATGTTTGCAGCCCTGAATGCTGAATCCTTGGAAGATGGAAGGAGTTTGAATCTTCTGATTTTGAAATGGTTGATTTTTACTTGTTCTACTACAGTAGTTTTGCTGACATATCATTCCACCTGACCTGGACTGATAGCTTGACTGTAATGTTCATTTGGAGTAATAATATTGCTGCCTAGATACCTATTTGTCTGTGTTGTAGCTTGGAGTTAGTCGCACTCCCACTGGGCACAGACGTCAATTCAACGTCTATTCCACATTGGTTCAATGTAATTTTGTTGAACTGACATGGAAACAATATTGATTCAACCAGTGTTTGCCCAATGGGATGTAATTAACACACTGTGCCATTAGTCTGTTCTGAGACTGCTGTGGGCTTTGGGTACGTATGTAAATCATCTTGTCTTTAGGTTACTTACAGTGACCTCGATGTAGAATGACATAAAGAGAGAGGGATGGATAGATTTGAAGATGGAGGTAGAGTGAGTGCATGATGAGAGGATGTGAGAAAGAGAATGTTATTTCTAGGACAAAGATAAGAGGTGTTGAGAAAAAGATGTGCAACAGACTTGAGGGTGAAAAGTGAAACTGAGAATGAGAGAGATAACGAGGAAGAAGTTTAAATAGAGAGGAAGATCAGGAGAGAAAGAGAGGTGAGAATGGAGAGAGAGCTGTATCAGGAGAGAGAGGTGAAGAGCCAGAAAAGGAGAGTGAGAGAAAGAGAAAGAGAGAGATGAAGAAGGAGAGAGAGGTGAAGAGCCAGAAAAGGAGAGTGAGAGAAAGAGAAAGAGAGAGATGAAGAAGGAGAGAGAGGTGAAGTTGGAGGGAAAGAGGGAGAAAGGGGTAAAGAGGGAGAGGGAGAACGACAGAGCAAGAGAACGACGGAGCGATAGAACGACAGAGCAAGAGAGGTGAACATGGAGAGAAAAAAGAGAGAAGTGAAAAAAAAATGGATAGAGAAATTAGAAGAGAAAGAGAGAGGTGAAGAGAGAGAACGACAACGAGAGGGAGAGAGATTAATAACAGCAGAGTCAGTGAAGTGGCACCCTGAGACCTGAGTGAGGAAGCCAGACGACAGAGCTATGACGAATTGCCACCTATTTAATTAATCGCTCACCCGTTCTTAACGGGCGCTCTCTCTCTCTGCCTCACGAGGCTGCTGCTCTATGGGAACTAAACCAGCGTGTTCAGGCAGCAGCAAACATCACAGTACCCTACAGTACCACAACACTGGGCCGGGGATGTGTTATAGTCTGTGTCTATGCTTATGTGTGACTAACAGGAATTCAACTGTTCTGTTGCTGTATTAAAGTTATGGTTTGTAGCCTAGGCAAAGCAATGAAACACAAGTATAAGTTTAGGTATTGTTTCAGCATAGTTAGGTGTCATACAAATTATTGAGGACTTTTATGTGGTGGTTGTGGAAATTAAATAATGTCTTCTTATACCATAGATAGTTTGACCGTCTCTACTGCATGTTATTGAGAGGACATACTTTTTGGGGGATTCTTGTTTATGGTTGGTGTTACCTAGCCTGGCTAGACCACACAAAAGTACAATGTTCAGTCCTGGTGTAGCCAGGCTAGGTCATACCATGAGGAATATCTGAAACAGTGTTGAGTCATGGTGTATCCAGGCTAGGTCATACCATGAGGGATATCTGAAACAGTGTTCAGTCATGGTGTAGCCAGGCTAGGTCATACCATGAGGAATATCTGAAACAGTGTTGAGTCATGGTGTAGCCAGGCTAGGTCATACCATGAGGAATATCTGAAACAGTGTTCAGTCATGGTGTAGCAGGCTAGGTCATACCATGAGGAATATCTGAAACAGTGTTCAGTCATAGTGTAGCCAGGCTAGGTCATACCATGAGGAATATTTGAAACAGTGTTCAGTCATGGTGTAGCCAGGCTAGGTCATACCATGAGGAATATTTGAAACAGTATAGAGTCATGGTGTATCCAGGCTAGGTCATACCATGAGGGATATCTGAAACAGTGTTGAGTCATGGTGTAGCCAGGCTAGGTCATACCATGAGGAATATTTGAAACAGTATAGAGTCATGGTGTATCCAGGCTAGGTCATACCATGAGGGATATCTGAAACAGTGTTCAGTCATGGTGTAGCCAGGCTAGGTCATACCATGAGGAATATCTGAAACAGTGTTGAGTCATGGTGTATCCAGGCTAGGTCATACCATGAGGAATATCTGAAACAGTATGGAGTCATGGTGTATCCAGGCTAGGTCATACCATGAGGGATATCTGAAACAGTGTTGAGTCATGGTGTAGCCAGGCTAGGTCATACCATGAGGGATATATGAAACAGTGCTATACTAGGTCCTACAGCTATACTCTCTTAGAAGAAAGGGTTCCAATAGGGTTCTTCAGCTGTCCCCATAGGAGAACCCTTTTTGGCTCCAGGTACAACTATTTTTGGCTCCAGGTAGAACATGTTTGGTGACATGTAGAACCCTCTGTAGAAAGGGTTCTGCATGCAACCCAAAAGGGTTCTACCTGGAACTGAAAGGGTTCTTCAAAGGGTTATCCTGTGGGGACAGCTGAAGAACCCTTTAAGAGTTTATGAGTGCACCATTGCAGCTGTTCTACTGCTGTTGATCCCTGATGTCAATAACTCTCTGTACCTTTTAATTCACAACCAATTAACCAACGTCTCACCAGGGAGCAGCTCCTGTGCTTACTGTAAACAGAGTCCTGATGCATGAGTGTAGTCACTAGTTAGGTTCCCCACAGTCTTGTATACTGTATGTATACTGTATGTAGTCAGGGAGTTTGGTGTATGTATACTGTTTGTTGTCAGGGAGTTTGGTGTATGTATACTGTATGTAGTCAGGGAGTTTGGTGTGTGTATACTGTATGTAGTCAGGGAGTTTGGTGTATGTATACTGTATGTGATCAGGGAGTTTAGTGTATGTATACTGTATGTAGTCAGGGAGTTTAGTGTATGTATACTGTATGTGGTCAGGGAGTTTGGTGTGTGTATACTGTATGTATACTGTATGTATACTGTATGTATACTGTATGTAGTCAGGGAGTTTAGTGTATGTATACTGTATGTAGTCAGGGAGTTTGGTGTATGTATACTGTATGTGGTCAGGGAGTTTGGTGTGTGTATACTGTATGTATACTGTATGTATACTGTATGTATACTGTATGTAGTCAGGGAGTTTAGTGTATGTATACTGTATGTAGTCAGGGAGTTTGGTGTATGTATACTGTATGTGGTCAGGGAGTTTGGTGTGTGTATACTGTATGTATACTGTATGTATATTGTATGTATACTGTATGTAGTCAGGGAGTTTGGTGTATGTATACTGTATGTATACTGTATGTATATTGTATGTAGTCAGGGAGTTTGGTTTATGTATACTGTATGTGGTCAGGGAGTTTGGTGTGTGTATACTGTATGTAGTCAGGGAGTTTGGTTTATGTATACTGCATGTAGTCAGGGAGTTTAGTGTATGTATACTGTATGTATACTGTATGTATACTGTATGTAGTCAGGGAGTTTGGTGTATGTATACTGTATGTAGTCAGGGAGTTTGGTGTATGTATACTGTATGTTGTCAGGGAGTTTAGTGTATGTATACTGTATGTTGTCAGGGAGTTTGGTGTATGTATACTGTATGTTGTCAGGGAGTTTGGTGTATGTATACTGTATGTTGTCAGGGAGTTTGGTGTATGTATACTGTATGTTGTCAGGGAGTTTGGTGTATGTATACTGTATGTTGTCAGGGAGTTTAGTGTATGTATACTGTATGTTGTCAGGGAGTTTTGTGTATGTATACTGTATGTTGTCAGGGAGTTTTGTGTATGTATACTGTATGTTGTCAGGGAGTGTGGTGAACGTATTTATCTCTAATAAAGATATTTTATATTTGGGTCATTGATCTGCTTGCCTCAGTGGGGAGGTGTGCGTTGTTTGTGTGTGCTTATGTGCGTGGGTGTGCGTTTTTATTTATGTGTGTGTCTGTGTGTGCATGACTGCGTGTGTGTCAGGGAGAGAGGAGGATAGGATGGAGGGAGAGAGGAGGATAGGATGGAGGGAGAGAGGAGGATAGGATGGAGGGAGAGAGGAGGATAGGATGGAGGGAAAGAGGAGGATAGGATGGAGGGAGAGAGGAGGATAGGATGGAGGGAGAGAGGAGGATAGGATGGAGGGAGAGAGGAGGATAGGATGTAGGGAGAGAAGAGGATAGGATGGAGGGAGAGAGGAGGATAGGATGGAGGGAGAGAGGAGGATAGGATGGAGGGATAGAGTATGATAGAATTTCGAAAGAGAGGAGGATAGGATGGAGGAGAGAGAAGGATAGGATGGGGGAGAGAGGAGGATAGGATGGAGGGAGTGAGGAGGATAGGATGGAGGGAGGGAGGAGGATAGGATGGAGGGAGGGAGGGAGAGAGGAGAATAGGATGGAGGGATAGAGTATGATAGAATTTAGAAAGAGAGGAGGATAGGATGGAGGGAGAGAGGAGGATAGGATGGAGGGAGAGCAGAGGATAGGGTGGAGGGAGAAGAATAGGATGGAGGGAGAGATAGAAGATAGGATGGAGGGAGGGAGGAGGATAGAATGGATGGAGGGAGGGAGGAGGATAGGATGGATGGAGGGAGGGAGAGAGGAGAATAGGATGGAGGGATACAGTATGATAGAATTTAGAAAGAGAGGAGGATATGATCGAGGGAGGGAGAGAGGAGGATAGGATGGAGGGAGAGCAGAGGATAGGATGGAGGGAGAGAGGAGGATAGGATGGAGGGAGGGAGAGCAGAGGATAGGATGGAGGGAGAGAGGAGGATAGGATGGATGGAGGGAGGGAGAGAGGAGAATAGGATGGAGGGATAGAGTATGATAGAATTTAGAAAGAGAGGAGGATAGGATGGAGGGAGAGAGAGAGGAGGATAGGATGGAGGGAGAGCAGAGGATAGGGTGGAGGGAGAAGAATAGGATGGAGGGAGAGATAGAAGATAGGATGGAGGGAGGGAGGAGGATAGAATGGATGGAGGGAGGGAGGAGGATAGGATGGATGGAGGGAGGGAGAGAGGAGAATAGGATGGAGGGATAGAGTATGATAGAATTTAGAAAGAGAGGAGGATATGATCGAGGGAGGGAGAGAGGAGGATAGGATGGAGGGAGAGCAGAGGATAGGATGGAGGGAGAGAGGAGGATAGGATGGAGGGAGGGAGAGCAGAGGATAGGATGGAGGGAGAGAGGAGGATAGGATGGATGGAGGGAGGGAGAGAGGAGAATAGGATGGAGGGATAGAGTATGATAGAATTTAGAAAGAGAGGAGGATAGGATGGAGGGAGAGAGAGAGGAGGATAGGATGGAGGGAGAGCAGAGGATAGGGTGGAGGGAGAAGAATAGGATGGAGGGAGAGATAGAAGATAGGATGGAGGGAGAGATAGAAGATAGGATGGAGGGAGAGATAGACGATAGGATGGAGGGAGAGATAGAAGATAGGATGGAGGGAAGCGACTTCATTGTGGATGAAGAACATGGGGAAGGAAAAGTGACAGAAAGGATATCAGACGGAAGGGAGAAGATTCTCTTGTGTACTGATGAAAAAAAGAGAATGGAGGGAAGGAGGAGGAAAGGAGGATGCAGGGACCGGAGTTGACAGAGGGAAGGGACAGTGGCTTTGGGGAGAGTCTCAGGAAGGGAGGCAAAGCGGAGGATGCTCTCCTCCTTCTAAAGTGAGGCATTGTCTGGGGAAATGATGGAGGAAGAGAAGGAGGAAATTCCCAGTGTTATATCCACCAGGCAGCGGCCTGTCGGGGAGGAGATGAGCCAGAGATGACAGGGGAGGAGGGAGGAGGGAGGAGGGAGAGAGGGTAGAAATAGATAGATAGGTGTTTTTAAAGCTGTTGACACAGTGACAGTTCTGACTGGTGTTGAAAGTGTATCCGTTACCCACATAAAAACCAACTAGGCAGTGTTAAGCTGTAAGAAAACACTGAGGAAGGTGTACAGTATCCTCAATACCACACAGCACTATTTAAAGGAGGACTTAGATCTCATGTCAATGTTTATGGGTTAGAACTAATCATTATTGCCAGCAGCATACCACCCTTGCTTCTGAAGCTAACCAGGGTTGGTCTTGGTTGGTCCCTGGATGGGAGACCAGATGCTGCTGTAAGTGGTGTTGGAGGGCCAGTAGGAGGCACTCTTTCCTCTGATCTAAAAAATATTCAAATTCCCCAGGGCAGTGATTGGGGATACTGCTCTGTGTAGGGTGCCGTCTTTCGGATTGGGACGTTAAACGGGTGTCCTGACTCTCTGAGGTCATTAAAGATCCCATGGCACTTATCGTAAGAGTAGGGTGTTCACCCCGGTGTCCTGGCTAAATTCCCAATCTGGCCCTCAAACCATCATGGCCACCTAATCATCCCCAGTTTACAATTAGTGCATTCATCCCCCTCCTCTCCCCTGTAACTATTCCCCAGGTCGTTGCTGTAAATGAGAATGTGTTCTCAGTCAACTTACCTGGTAAAATAACAGTTGAATAAATGTAAAAATGAGGTAGTCATGGAAAAGCTCTCAGGAACGGACATTCATCTGTCGGCCATCCCCCTCCTCTCATCCTACTCCTCCACTTGTTATCCTCTCTTTACATCGTTCCTCTCCCCCCTCTTCTTGTTGTTTACTTCCTGGTCTCGCCCTCATCCTCCCCTACAAAACTCTGTCTCCCTCTCTGGTTCTTTCATCTCCTATCCATCTTCTTGGTCTCTCTCTCTCTCTCTCTCTCTCTCTCTCTCTCTCTCTCTCTCTCTCTCTCTCTCCTCATCTCCAGGTTGCTATAGAGCTTCTATAGACAGTGGGAGCAGAGCAGGAGTTGAACAACAAGGTTTGGTTCAATAGACAGTGTGCTCTGAGGAATCAACAGGTCTCATCAGGCAGTAGCACAACACTGCAGTGGCATCAATACAAACCTGGCCCTGCATCTCTTTCTCTATCCACTCTCTCCTCTTCTCTCTTATTTGCTTTCTCTCTGTTTCTCTCTGTCTCTCTACAATTATTCTTAGCTTTTTTTCTCGCTCTCTCTGCCTCTATTATCACCCCCCCTCTCTCTTTCTAACTATCCTATCTCCCTCTCTCTAACTATCCTAGCCCTCTCTCTCTCTTTCTAGTTTGCCCTCTCTGTCTCTACCTCTATTGTCACTCTCTTTTTCATTCAGTATCTCTAACTGTCTTCACCCTCTCTCTCCTACTCTAAAATATTAATATTCTCCACCTCCATATCTCTCTTTTGGAATGTATTCATCTATGAAAGCACACAGCAGTGTATGGTTAAGTGTTAGTTCACAGAAAACAAGATAAATAAAGAAATAAACTCAAAATCTGTCTTTGTAGAGAGGGTACAAAGAATATTCTTAGAAAAGGGGTTGTACCTGGAACCAGGTACAGGGACAGCCAAAGAACCGCAGAACCCTTTTTTTTCTAAGTGTATAGCCAAGATTGGATCGTAGATGTACAACTTAAATAAAGTGAATTGATTGGTGGATTGGTTGTTCGGTCTAATCAGACTCTTTGATAAGACAAAAGGGCAAATGTTTGTCATAAGGTTCAAAGTGCGTGTGACCTTCGAAATTGCCTTTTGATGTTTCAATCATCCCTCTCTTGTCCTCCCACTCCCCTACATCACTACCTCTCTTGTCCTCCCACTCCCCTACCTCCTCCATCACTACGTCTCTTGTCCTCCCACTCCCTTACCTCCTACATCACTACCTCTCCTTTCCTCCCACTCCCCTACCTCCTCCATCACTACCTCTCCTTTCCTCCCTTATCCCTTACCTCCTCCATCACTACTTCTCGTTTCCTCCCACTCCCCTACCTCCTCCATCACTACCTCTCCTTTCCTCCCACTCCCCTACCTCCTCCATAACTACCTCTCCTTTCCTCCCACTCCCCTACCTCCTCCATCACTACCTCTCCTTTCCTCCCTTATCCCTTACCTCCTCCATCACTACTTCTCGTTTCCTCCCACTCCCCTACCTCCTCCATCACTACCTCTCCTTTCCTCCCACTCCCCTACCTCCTCCATCACTACCTCTCCTTTCCTCCCACTCCCCTACCTCCTCCATCACTACCTCTCTTGTCCTCCCACTCCCCTACCTCCTCCATCACTACGTCTCTTGTCCTCCCACTCCCTTACCTCCTACATCACTACCTCTCCTTTCCTCCCACTCCCCTACCTCCTCCATCACTACCTCTCCTTTCCTCCCTTATCCCTTACCTCCTCCATCACTACTTCTCGTTTCCTCCCACTCCCCTACCTCCTCCATCACTACCTCTCCTTTCCTCCCACTCCCCTACCTCCTCCATAACTACCTCTCATTTCCTCCCACTCCCTTACCTCCTCCATCACTACCTCTCCTTTCCTCCCACTCCCCTACCTCCTCCATCACTACCTCTCCTTTCCTCCCACTCCCCTACCTCCTCCATCACTACCTCTCCTTTCCTCCCACTCCCCTACCTCCTCCATCACTACCTCTCCTTTCCTCCCACTCCCTTACCTCCACCAT